>NC_070632.1:5850883-6150883 GCF_947347685.1 Pleuronectes platessa
TTCTGCACTAACTGGGAAAGTCATGTGTTTACTGTAGACACTTGGCTTTGTGCACAGGCAGCATCAAATTATTTACTTTGTATGAGTGTGATGAACCAGTGAAAAGTACACAAAGATAAGTAGTATGGCTGCATCTCTCCCTTCTGTTTAAAGCCGTGCAGATTAACATGGACTCTCTGAAGAAGCTCCAGAGGGGGAGGATGGCTGTGGCGCCGGCAGCCGCCCCGGACGGTGGCTACGCCTGGTTCATCTTGCTCTCCTGCTTCCTGGTCTTTGGACTGACCTTCGGGGTCATTAAGTCCTTCGGCGTCTTCTACGTCGAGATACAGCAATGCTTTCAAACCACGGCAGCAGGAACATCATGGATCACCTCTATTGCTGTGGGCACCATTCACGTTGCAGGTAATTATTTAGTCCATGACTTTAAAATGTAATTTAATAAACACATGTATAAAGAAAGCAAAGTGTATACGTTTACAGGGCAGCAGTACATAACTCAATTTCAACAGTATTCAGATTAATCATAATCCCCCCCCGTCTCTATGCCCATGATCCTTCAGATGACTCTGCACGAACACAGGCTTATTCAGGGTCTGACCACCATCTGAATTATCTCTTACATTCAGATAATAAAAAACGTTAAACCCCAGATCCTCTCTTTTGCTGAATGAATTCCACTAATCACTCACAAACGTCTTATATAAATACTCAGGTCGCTTTTTTAATCTCATGGTCTCATAATTTCATGGTGCTGGTAAAATGTATTACTATCTGCAGCAGACGTGGGCCTTAAAGACAGTAAGTGACACTCGGATTAATGTTAAATCACTTTAAGTCTTACGTGGTTTAATGTAAATTCTTCACTGAAAATATTTAGCAGACGGGATTATATGTGAAGAGGAAATCTATATCTTAAAAATAAATACTGTGTGTGGAGTGCTTAAGGTACAGTACACTGCATTAGTTTTACCTTCATATGTATAAATATATAGATATATACATGTATGTATGTGCTGAACAGGATTGTGTCCTGTGTGTCCCTCTGCAGCTCCTGTAGCCTCTGCTCTGACTGCTCGCTGCAGCCATCGCTCTGTGGTGATCACCGGTGGACTGATTTGCAGCTTAGGACTCATGATTGGGTCTTGTGCTAATAACGTGATTGAACTCTACTTAACAGTGGGCTTCTTGAATGGTGAGCTGTTTGATGCAAATTGATGCAACACAAAGATAACAGTGACCCCAAGACACGCACACATGCTGTCATATTTCCTTTGCTGTAGGTCTGGGCTACGCTTTGACCTGGACCCCCACAGTGACCATGCTGGGCTTGTACTTTGAGAGGAGGCGTCCGCTGGCGAACGCCGTGTCCAGCACTGGAGAGTGCATCCTCACCTTCGTCCTCACACCCCTGTTCCAGCTGCTGATCGACACCTACACCTGGAGGGGGGCTCTGCTGATCCTGGGGGCCCTGCAGCTCAACCTGTGCCTGTGTGGGATGCTACTGAGGCCGCTTAAAGCCACCGCAGAGGGGACTCGTGTGGATGAGGTCGAAGCAGAAGAGACAGAGGAGCAGAGAATACCTGAGGAGTCTGATCTGGGAACAGTCAAGGTGTGTGCTGAAGACCCCGAGGAGATCACGGATTCAAAAGACTCAACGACGGCTGGATTCAGGACCAAAATCCTGCGCTATGTAGATTACACCCTCATCTCTAATGCCCAGTTCATGGTCTACTCAATGTTTGGGGTGTTTGCTGCTCTGGGTTTCTTTGCCCCAGCGTTGTTCCTGGTCCCTTATGCTCGCAGTAAAGGAATCGAGGAATACCAGGCGGCTGCGCTCATGTCCATCTCTGCAGCGCTGGACTTGTTTGGAAGGCTGTTCTTTGGCTGGGTGGCAAACCTGAGACTGGTGGAGACGGTATGTTCAGTGAAAGGAGTGGAAAGTGATATAAATCTCCTCCAAGGCCCCAGTAGTTCCCTTAAATTCCATCAAGCTGCACCGAAGTTCACACACTGGGATATATCAGCCTGATAGTTTTCATCAAGATCCATGAATTACTTCCTGGGCACACGATCTCGTAGTGTTAAAGAAAGTGATAAAAAAACATCCCTGGATCCACCCCAAGATTCAATGGGTTCTTTCTTAACACCATCCTTTTCACCACCTTAAAAAACATCCTATCTCACAAGGTTGAAGTACAAGAATCCTAAATCCATCCCCTTAATCGAATCCGCTCTTAAAGTTAACGGGTTCTCTCTTGGCCCACACCCCCACCTTCAAAAAATTGGTTTAGCTGTTTCTGTGTTATCCTGTAAATAGTCAGATAATCCAACAAACCCAAATAAAAAAAAAAAAACATTTCACAAAATGTCAAACAGCTCTTATTGCAGCATATTGCCCGATCAGTGTGTGGAGGAAGGTGTCGGGGTCACGTCCCTGTGTTTTTCTTGCCACCAGGTGCAACAGCTGACGGCCACGGTGATTCTCCTGGGCTCCGTGCTGCTCCTCTGCCCACTGGCCTCCTCCTTCTCCGAGCTGGCCGCCTTCAGCGCGGTTTACGGCCTTGTATACGGCGCCACGGTCTCCATCCACATCACCATGCTGGCCGAGGTGGTGGGCGTTCACAGGCTCGGCAGCGCTCTGGGGTTCTTCATGCTCATACGCAGCAGCGGAGGCCTGCTCGGACCGCCCATCGCTGGTGAGTAAGACAGATGCCTTGTTAAGCACCCGGCGTTTACCTGCTGCGCCTGTAAGAGATGGATCCAGCTCCAACGTTTTTGACTTGTCGTTCCCTGTGATTCCTGTTAACTGGCTGTGATAGGGAGCAATAGACAGAGTAGAATAGAATATTATCTAATTATGTTAACATTTCTGTCAGCGGAAGTTTAGAAAAAAACCAAATCATTACCTCAAGGTTACAGTGTCTGTCGTTCTCTCTCTGTCCCATTCTTCCGGCTCATTAAATCACACACAATGGATGAGCTCGTACACCGCTCGTCATTGTAACTCCGGCCCACTGAGCCCATTCATTGGAAATGAGATTTTCATACCTGCCTGACATGCAGCGCCACCCTTCAATTAATCATGGATTGTGTCGATGGTCCATCCCATAGGATATAGTCGTTTCATATTGAAAGAGCAACTAAGCAGAAATGAGAAAAAATCCCGACGTGTTAATTTCATGGCCGATCGCCGATTCCTCTTTTTTTTTCCCTTTAAATCAACTTCCCATTCTGCTGCATGAGACATTCTCACTCACACACTGTGATGCAGTGACTGTAGTTACACACTGACAAATTCCAAATTGGATTTTCCCTGAGATCTCTTTTTAAAGCGACAATCACTGCTTTTGTGACTAATTACTATCACATTATATAAAGCTAATAGGGAAACAAATGCTTTCTACACATTTACACGTCCAGCAGATATGGAGTTTGTGTCAGCCTGACGAATGTAAGCCCATTATTCACTCTCCTCCCGGCTCCTGAGAGCAGCCATCGAACTCTTTAGCTCCTAAATGCTCCTCGAGGTTCAACAGACGGTCGCTAACGTTGCCTGCTGGCTGCAACAAAAAGAGCACAGTGGGTTTTGAAATAAACCTTTACTGAAAACAACACCTGCCTGCCGATACTGAAACTCCTGAGGGATTGCACGAAAACATTGAAGTTAAAGGAAACCAAAACAATCAGCTGAAAGACGATAGATTGCTCAGTAGATCTGAAGGAATCGACCGAGTGAACTGGTATTTCTCTGTGGGCTCATATAAAGATGGACGACGTGTCTCCACTTCCTCCCACTATCCAAAAATGAGGTCTCCCTGTTTTTTTCAAATACCTACTTACGACTTACTCTGGAAAAGAATCCACTTGAGCAAACATCAGTGAGATCAGAACTACCTGAAATGACAGAAACCTACACTGCAACCAGCCACCAGGGGGCAGCCAAGGTGCTTAGGCTTCACTTTGGCGGAGTCATCATGTTTTTGCATCTTTGTACAGAGTGAGTGATAAACACTAAATACAGCATGGGCTGATGGGAATGTTGTACATTTTGCAGATAATCAGTTATTCAAAACAAGTTATAACAGCGATGACCGAATATCAAATCAATAATTGTTTGTGTTCTTTGATAAAATCCACAAAAAGTAAATTATTCCTCACGAGAAGCAACTTTCACTGACACACGATCATTTGATATGAATATTGATTATAGCAGCTTTAAGTCTCAACAAGATACAGAACTAATACAGGACACATGCAAAATAATATCAGCCTCTTACGATTACAGGATAAAAATGTCCGTCTGCTTTTTATAATGTACGTAATTTTTCACCCTTGTGGTTCGTTAAGGTGTTAAATTAATGAGGAGAGTGTCGGTGTAATATTTGTAGGTGTAATATTTTTTTACTGCTTCGATAAAACGTTTGAATACGTCTCGGACTAAATGGACAAGTTTTGGCAGCAGCTTCGAAAGCGTCTCAAATGTCTCATCTACTTAAGCAGCGTGTTGGAAGTCGTCTCCATTTATCCGTCCTCTTGTGAAAAGCAGAAATAGCCACTCAGTAAAAATGACAGTCTGGTGGTCAGGGAAATCAACGGAACACAACTTTGTTCTTTTTTTTTCGTGGATGCAAACTGCAGCAGGTCCGCCGACAGCTCTGATCCGCAAACCAGTGAAGTAATGACACACAACACTAGAGGTAAACACAGCCTGGAAAAATATTCAGCTTGACTTTGGCACCGGAACTCGGCCACAGAGCGCCGCGCCTCTGAGCCCCGGCCAGGAGTCAATCAGCTGGGGACGCCCTCTCTGGCCGAGTGGGAAATTATGGATTTATAAGAAGCTGTAGGAGAAGCAAGAAACAGGGAATCAGGGCAATTAGAGTTTTTGAAGTGTGACAGGCTGCTGTCCCTTCCCTCTTTGACTTTACTTTTAGACTTGTCTGTATTTTAATGCCTTGCTTTTTGCTTCATGATTAAGAATAGGATTGTCTCAAGAGAATCCTTTCAAACGTGGCATAAATGTTCACGTACACTCAGGGATCAATTGATTAGGGTTGGGGGGGGTCAAAGGTCAAAAGTAAAAAGACACGTGTTCTCACAAAACATGTTTTTGCCCCTTGAACACGATATCTCAATTCTCTAGGGAATTTAAAAAATAATTCTACCACTTTGCACTTGGACTGAGAGATCAATTGATTCGATTTCAGGGGTCAAAGGTCAAAAGTCATGGTGGCCATCTGGAAAAATGTGTGTTTACTGAACCTGCAGTGGTTGGCAGAGGAATACGACCTAACTGTGGTATTTTACTTTGTTATGAATAAAGTGAGGTTTCGTTGACACTGGCTGTTTATATCAGGAACAGTTTGGAAAACACAAACAAATACTTTCCATTCCACACTCAGTCTTTCAAACCGACATTTCTCATTCCCAATTGAACATCTCCATTAGCGTCACGAGTTCTTAGAAACAATCTCAAAATTAAAGAAAATGCTGAAGGTTCACGCTGCCCTCAAATCAAGTCAAGTGCTAATTGAGGTAGAGTAGATGCCCGTGGTGTCCTATTTATAACTCAAGAAGGTCCCACTGACACAGAGGCTATTTCTAACTTATTTACTGTACCGTTCAGTCCTTCGAGCTCTTTGAGGAGCGCAGACTTGATGGATGTTGAAGATGCATCAAAGCGTGTTCATTATTCCTCCTTCACGGAAGGAAAAGTCCTGGCATTACCGTCTTAGGAGGAAATTAATTTACACAGACCCCTCTTCGCCGTATCTCTGCCTTGGCATTTTACCGTGTGTATAACTCTCTGATATTAAATCAAGCCGAAAACATGATTTGTGATATTTCTGTGTTGTGGCCACTATGGGTCAGAAACTGTGTCAAAGCTGCGATGTGTACTTTTCATTTCAGGATACTTCATTGATAAGATGGGGAACTACGGGACGGGCTTCATCATGGCCGGAGTGTCTCTCCTCGTCTCTGCCTTGTTCCTGCTCCTCCTCCATCAGATGACCCGCAGGGGTCAGAGGTCGACAAGGAAGAATCACAATATGCAAACGGACAAAATGGGACAAAGCCTCGGAGGCGAAGTCAAAGATCTGAGGGCATGAAATACAAAATGGAGAAATAGTTTCGGATGCTGATGGAGGTTAATCTCAAGACCGAGGCAGTGTGGTCAGAGGTCTGAACGTGTCACGTGAAGAATGATCTGCAGGATTGACCGGGTCTTTGGATCATCAAGTGTCTGTAGGTGATGATGTGATGGATTGGTGTGAGCATCTCTGTTTGTAACACAGACCACAGACAGTGTGTGCGTGCAGGAAACAATGAGACTGATAAAACACTCTGCGGTAGATCTGCCCTGTTTGTTATCAGTGGTCAAACTGTTGTTGGAATAGAGGAGCTTTAATCTGCCCACGTGCCCATGGGCAGTTTAAATACCAGGCTGCAACCACGATACTTGAAACCTTGTCTTTTTCGTTCTTATTATGCTTTGCACATTTTTCCAGTTACTTCATTTATTTCTAATGTATTGAATTGTTTCATTTGTAAAAATGTATGTATTTTTTTAAGAGATTAAATGTTTTAACCAGGACACTTTTCCTGTTCAAATTATATAATATTTAGATTATTAAGTCTTAAATCACTACTTTCTCCCTCAGTCTTTTTGTATCATTTATTACAGATGTTTTATGAATAGATGAATGCTGCGTTACTCAGTGAAAATGTGACTATGGCTCCCCCCAGTGAGAGGATGGTGATGTTGCAGTTGCAGCTTGCACAGCTGCAGGGGTGAGCTGCAAAATGTAGATAAATACACAAACATTACAACACAGGGAAAATCTGAGAGTTCTCAGATATCAACTGAATTAAGTTTCATCAGTTGTTTTGGTACGATTACTCAAAACCTAAGAAAATGTATGAAGACTGCTCCCTTTAATTTACAGACTTATTTTAATCAGCCGCAAAAGTGAACTGAAGCGTTAAATTAAACAATAAAATAAGTTGTTGTTGAATGAGCTTCGCCCCGACTTGTGTCCCAGGAGTGAAGCCTGAAACCGAGTGAGAAGCTGCTGCAGAATGTTTGGTATGTGCAACCGGCGAGCGAGCGAGCGCTCATACCCCCGGACCAGCGAGAGGCCCCACATCCACATCTCAAACCTGCTGCAGTGAACATATAACACGAATAAATAAACATGTCATCCTCCATAAATCTGAAATAACAAACTGCAAACCGAGGAGGTTTACAAACAGTGGCCCACACTGAAATCTCCACCGCACAGACAGACAGACACACACACACACACACACACACACACACTCACTTAGACTCACACACACACAGACACACACATATGCCAAAGGAAAGATACTGCAGAATAGAAAACTTACCACAACCAGAGCTGGTCAAAAAAACAAAAACACAATGCTTTTATCTGCCAGAGAATAACAAAGACATAATCCATGTTTTATAGAGACTCTACATGAAACTAACACACACACACACACACACACACACACACACACACACACACACACACACACACACACACACACACACACACAGCATGCGATGGTCGACTGGAGAGACAAGAGGCCTCCTATTATTTGTGAAACACTGCCAGGCTCAAAATTATCAGAGGATTTCCAATCCAGTGAGAGTAATGTCTCCTGTTATTTGATACGTGAGGGAGTTTGATATGTTACTTGCACGCCAGTCTGTCTGAAACCCTAAACCCATATTTACCCAGTCTCTGTACATGAGAGGGAAAAACAAGTCTGACTGAGCAATACACAAAACAAGCACAGGTGGGGATACACAACATTTTATTTACTGAGATTACTGAGAGAATACAGTTTTCTTATTTACCTTGAATTACATGTGAAGTTGTTTTAAAGGGAAACTCCACCAAGTTGATAATAAAGTTCAATAAACTTATCGTTAGGAGAACGTCCCTGTAACATAATGTGTTCTTAAGCTCTGGAGGGAGATTTGTCAAAGTATGAGAAAAAATACATAACCATGAACATGTCATCAGGGTTCTGTCATCTGTGCTTTCACGTTCACAATGTTTCATCCAAGTTAGAAACTGGAGATGTGGAATGTGCAGGAAATAAGCCTTTATTGGGCTGATGAGAGATGCTAATGCATTATGGGAAATGAAGGATTCATCTTTTTCAGAGAGAGGGAGAGGGGCTAACTTTACATTTTTATGTTTTTTTCCTTTATGGCTTGCCTGTATGTAAAACTTCTGCAAAGTTAAAAGGCCGACAGTCTCCACCAGAGAAAAATATCCTGAAATGCACCATCATCCGTCTCGTTGAGAATTCTCGGATGTCATGTGACATCATGGTGCCCCATATTAGCATAACTTACGCCCCCTAACAAAGCCAGGTAAAGCAAGAACGGAGGCCACCATGTCCTACACACGGCGGAGGACCAATCACAAAAGAGTGGAGCGGCTTGCCAATCAGAAGCCTCCTGTCGGGAGGAGGGCCTGAAAGAGACAGGAGCTAAAATCTGGTATTTCAGACAGAGGCTGAAGAGAGGAGCTGCAGCAATGGACAGCAGAGTTAAAACACTGAAGCTGAATATTGTCATAATAAAACGTAATAATCATCATATGATACGTCTTATTTAACATGGATCACTTAGTTCTAAATCACTGGAGCACAATAACAACCGACTCTTATCTCAAAAGTTGTTGTGTTGGCTTTTAAAAAAAGGATATATCTTTGTCACACTATGTTGTATGTTCCTGTACAAAGAGCTAATGAACAGAGCCCATGTGCTTTGACTTAACTTCAAGCAACTCAGTAGGACGACTTCACAGTTCACCCGGCCCCCCCCAACCTTTCGCCCTGGTGTGTTTGAGAGTGTGGAGCAGCAGGGATATGGGACCGTCTTCATTCGGCCCCGTCAACATCAATTCCAATAAAGCAGAAGAAGCACAGGAAAAGCTTTGAAGTGGGACGGGACCCAGGGAAACGCCTCCCAGTCACTTTGACCCCACGGTGGAACCCGTCGGGCACAGAGTCGCTATAGAAATCACTGAAATAGTTTCTCAGTTTTTTCTTTTAAATTTCCACCCTGCTTTGAGAGGTCATGTGGAGGAATGTCGCACAGCTACCTGACTTCAAAGTGCTCGGTGGTAGCTCCAGAGAGAGAAGAGGGGACGTGAGAAGGGGAAATGTGGAGGGGAAGAGACAGGAGAGGGTGAGTTATAGCTACATGTGGTGGAGGGAAAGCTTGGAGAGGAGACAAAAAAACAAAAAGGGAAAACATAAAACTAAAGAGGAGCACAAGAGGGGAGAGGAGCAGTCGGGGGGGAAAGGGAAAAGATAAGAGCTGAGAAGAGAAGGAAGGAAGATACAGGCATTTACAGAAATGAAGTAATTACTGGATACAGCACAGAGAGTACAGTTACCGTTCAGGTTAGAGCCGACAGAGGAGAGAAAGGTAATGATACAGGGAATGGAGCCTTCATGCAGCAGAGATGGGTCGAGGCTTGAACCACCTCTGCTGAGGAGAAAAACAGAGAGTGAGGAATGATTAGTGTAGCTACAGGGGGTTTGGCTTAATGAGCATGACTAACGTAAATAGCAGACCCACACAGCAGCTCCAGGATGAAACAGGTCATTACTTTAAAGTCGGACGGATCCATGTGAGCTGAGCTGATTCAGCCTCCAAAACACTGACCATGATGAAATCCTCCCCACAACCAATCATTTCATTTCATTTTGCTCATATAAACACTCTGTGAGAGGTGAAGAGAAAGCCGGCGGATGTTTGGTCTACGCACGAATCCTTCTTTTTGTCATTCAGCCCTTTTATCGGCCCATCTCCCTTTCGTCTGTACTGTTCTGTTCTTGATCGCCCTCACCACCTTCCTCGTTCTCCCCCCATGTTTCCATCAGCCGGTGCCAGCCCGCATCCTTAAACAGCTGTCCCACTTTAACTCATCACGACCATTGTGTTGCACGAACGCTCAGACAGACGAGAATACTTCCTGTTTCAGATGTAGCTGAAGGTTCACATAGCATCAGATGGAAACTTTCCATCTTCTGGTTCTTCTGTCTTGTTAATAGTTCAGTAAAGTCAAGCAGATGGTGCCAGTCCTGCTCTTCCTGTCCCTTTATAGTCAAATAAATCCACAACACAATTTTGTTATACGCGTCAGTACTGTACGTGTCCTTCAAACTGTACAAACACAAGTCAAACGCACTAACTGACTAAAACAGACATTAAACCAGAGATTTGTTTGCCCTCTTCAGCTGCTCGAGGTTTTTATTTTATCAGACCAACATTAAAGCCAAATGCTGGAACGCAGCTGATGCTCGCTGAACTTTTAAAATGTGACAGTGACACAGAGCAAATACCATTTTTATTGCTGTTGAAATACCAAACATTAAAAAGAAGAAAATTCATTTTGAATTAACTACGTGAGTCAAAGTGCTTTAAAGACTTAAGGTCAGAGCTATGACATCACTTTAAAATACAGGCAGGATCTAGGATTGTGTGTCTATACAGTATGTGAACATGTTGAGAGTTTTCAACCTCTGAGTGCAACTTTCAAATCAAGCACAAAGAGCACCTGACCCTGCATACTGACCTCTGACCCTGGCTGACATTTCTGATTGGGAATGAATGGCTTTGACAGACTCCTGTTTCAGGCCTTAGCACATTGACACAAGAGCGGCCCACCAGAGCGTCGTGCTAATAAACATTAACGTGACAAAATGATAAAAGCTATTCACCTGGTTAGCTCGTTTTTAGCCCCACCAGCACTGTGTGTCTGTCCATTGCTTTGGTCTAGACTGAAATATGTCAACATTGTCAACAAATTTGGTTCAGATGTTCATGTTCCCCTCAGGGCGAATCGTAAAAGCAGCATAATTAGGTAAAAAATTTAATTTGTCCGATAGTTTGGTTTATGACCAAATTCCTATTAAACTGTTCCCATCAGCTGGGTTTAGTGTTGATTAGCAAATGTTTGAATGTCGCCCCTGTTGGGTTTTACCTAACGAAATCTTAGAGGAGAGGCTGTTAAAGCATAAATATCTGCTATTTATCGCTTGTCAATGTTTATTTTTCAAATGAGGCAGAGAATATGGGTTTAAAAACAGACTCCGACAGAAACAAATGTCCTGACAACTGAGAGTTCACACGTTATTAAGATGCCGATGTTTCAGGAAAGTTAGTATTTTGGTGGATGGTAAGTGGTAATATTAGCTGTATTTCATTGTGATTTATCTCGTGAAAATGTTAGTATATAGAAAACTCCTCGAGTGTCGCCATTTTTATTGTTTAAATCATGCAATTTTGGAAGTTCTACACTGTCTAATTTCTCCGGTGTGCCCTCTAGTGGTATCCTCTAGTAACACGCGTAGTACATCGGAAAGTATGTGAACAGCTACGCAGCCAGTTGTCAACGCAAACACGTGTTTAAACTGCAAGTATATCTTTGGCCTAAACATATCATGTTTGTTACTTGTCGAATACATGAGATTACATAGGCAAGTTACTTTACTTGGAGGCTAGCTAGCATGCTAACTTGCTTAACTATGATTAACATGGTGAACAGAATATCTGCTTAATATTGGATCACATGTCAGCATGAGCAGCAATTTGCAGATCTGAGACGTTCATATTCTACTTTCCCATTTCAGCAAGACAATAAATTACAGGAGTGACATTTATCAATCGAAGCTCACATAGATACACACACACTAAGTTTATACAGTACATACAAACGCAACGAATACATGTTTTGGATACATTACACAGACAAAACCCACAGCCTGTCCACACAAACGAATGTGATTACATTTCTGTTTGTCGTCTAAACTCACATATTCAATCCAGATGCACGGGCTGAACTTCATTATGAAATGCTCGTGAGGGTTTCCCTGTTCGATTTATAAAATCATACTTACCGGCTTGTGTAATCATCACATGTGGAAGAGGGGCTGCCGGGAGACCACTGAGCTGCACACGTGTCTGGACAACCACCAAGTATTACACCATGAAGCAGGAATTAATCTTGACCATCAGAGAGTGGAAACGGGTCAGAGGCGCAGAAGAGAGGAATTTTTGTCTTAAATAGGATTTCTGGATTCACACTTTCCTCTCATTCATAACTGTACAAATAAATGCTGTGTCAAGTCCGAATTTCACATCCTGTTTCTCGGTTTGTACATCACTTCACGTGCAGGGATTTACACAACAGTGTGTGTTATAATGGGTGGGGTGTCTGAACGTCTCAAACCCTATTTTCCTCATAAAAGCAGCTGTTTACTTTATTTCATGTACACAGAACATTCCTGATGCTCAGAGGAAGCAGGACACGGCCGATGTGTGGGAATATCAGCAAAGTGTTTTCTGTGAGAAACTGGGCAGCTGCACTTTGTTCTGTAAGAAATTAAGACAGTTCCCGGGCGTGGTGCAGTTTATGATAAGAGACAGACCTGAATACCGATTTGATTATTCCATATTCCACAACACCACGCCTGTTTCAAATGTTTTGCAGCTGTACTCGATCAAAAAAATGCGGTATTCAAAGTTTCCTCTGTCATTTTTAGACGTCAAACACATGATTGTGATTATGCAATAAGCTCCTAATCAGTATGATCACATGGTCTATATGCTCATAAGTAAGAATTATCTTTCTAAAAATGCCAGAAATCTCTGTCTGTTGGTCTGTTTGTCTGTTTGTGGCTCACATATCTGGAGGGTGGTTCATCTTATCAGCAGTAGAGACATTTTAAACAGAAAATTATGCAGTGTTAGTTTATTGTAGATTATAAAAAGCCACCAGTTAGAAACATTTGTCCGTCTTAGGTCAAAAACACAGAGAATTCCAAGTGGGAGATTTCCAACCATTATCGATGTATTATGTGCAGAGGCTTGACAGGCTAATCACCAGTAATGGGAAGTTACTGAATGGGTCATTTCCAAAGTATTTAACGCAACTCTGCATCTGCTAAACTGCTGAATAACCCACGGTCTTTCTTTTTACCCAATTCCTCCATAACCCCCCCCCCTCCCTGTTTCCTCTCTCCCTTTTCTCTCACTCTCTCTTTGCTCTGCCTTTTGTGTAAGTGAAGCCGGGGCCTCCCAGTGACATAAGCCCCTGCTCCTGTAAAACTAATAATGACTGAGATTTGTGCGGGCTTGGCATTCTTTCTCTCTCTCAATGCAAGACACCCGGGAATGGAGGGAGGGAAGTAGAGGAAGGTTTGGTGGTGGTAAGGTGGCAGGGGGTGAGAGAAGGGGGGGGACACAGAGAGAGAGAGAGAGAGAGAGAGAGAGAGAGAGAGAGAGAGAGAGAGAGAGAGAGAGAGAGACACCACATGTAAAGGTGAGCGCCACTGGAATCACACGGCATCCTCTGCAAACATACAGACAGAGGAGTTCACACACATGGACACACACATTCAGGTGCGTTCCAGTCGTCCCAGTCACGTTGTGTTGTTATTAAATCCTTCATATTCATCTGGAATGTAAACAGGAGCGTCGGACACTGCATGCAGCACGGGGTCAAATATTTCATTATAATATGAAACTGGTGACAAACACACGATGGCCAAAACTCTGCAGATGTGTTGTGGGATGTAACAAGGTGGACAAGGGGGGGGGGGGGGGGGGGAGGTCTCGCTCACACTCTTCCCTCTCTAATGCTTTTCCCTCCCTCCTTTCACGCCCCCCCCCCTCTTCCGAGAGACATGTGCACACGCCATGCCAGCCGACAGTTCCAGCTCGAGGAACTGATGCACAGACAGCTGCCGTTTCTCCCCCTTCCCTCCTTCTTTCGCTCCATTAACTTTTCTCTTCTTCATTTCTTCACCCCCCCCCCCCCCCCCCCCCCCGACCACACCCCCCACCCCCCCGGGCCCCCTGCCCTTCACCACACTGCCCTGCATTCGTCCTCTCTGTACTTTTCCCCTTGCTTCCCTCTGACTCTGTCATTCAGCCCTGCACTTTTCCTCAGGCAGATATAAAGGCAGGTCCTGTTGAAAGTGAGAGAGAGAGAGAGAGAGAGAAAGAGAGAGAGAGAGAGAGAGAGAGAGAGAGAGAGAGAGAGAGAGGGCTTGTGTAATCTCTGGCTGCACATGAGCACCGGGGAGAGTTACTGCCTCAGCAGTTGGATAAAAAAGGGACCGTGAAAGAAGCGGAGGAAAAACTAACTCGGGTATAAGAAGAAGGAATACCTCTGGAAGAAAGGAAGGGAGGAGAAGGAAGAGAGCTTGAAGTTGGGGGGGTGCAGGACAGAGACCATGCCGGGGTCTGTGCTGCTGCTGCTGCTGCTGTCCCTGTTGGTGCTGTCCACAGGAAGTGATGCCAGAAGAATCAGGAAAAGAGGACTCAACCAAAAGGTGGGGCAGCTGTAACCTCACTTTTGAGGACATGTGGACTTTATGATGAGTGTGTGTGTCTGTGTGTGTGTGTGGCTTTCTCCTGCATCTTTTTCTTGTGGCTGTCAAGGCCTTGAAAGTGGATGTGGTTCAGTACAACAGCAGCTCTGTCAGAGAGCTGGTTTCACACTGTGTGAGCAGTTTTGTGGCCGAGGTGAGAGGTGGTCTAGTCCAGCTGACCTCCTAAGTGTGGAAGTTCTGCGATGAAAAGGAAAAATGGCGTAAATCACTTCATGCATTCACTCAGGTGCTCTACTTTAGTTGAGAGCATTGACGCTCAATCTTATATTTAATATTGCTAGTTAGCTTAGCATAAAGACTGGAAAGAAGTGGAACCAGGGCTCTGCCTAATAGCAAGAAATTTAAACTACCAACGCTAACAGAATACAAGGTTATCTTTTCTTTATTCTTTAATCTTTACAAAAGAAAAAGTTGCTCTTTTATGAGACTTTTGAGCCAAATATTTATTTGCGCTACTCTTTTATTTCTCACTTTTAAGCTTAATTAACCAAATCAAAACAGACCATCTGTTTTCCTTTCTCCAACCTTTAAGATATGTTAACCAGCAGCTAGCTATAGCCTTATATTTAGCACAGATATATATGTTTTAGTGCGATTTTGAAGAACTTGTATTTTGCCTTGAGATAATCTGATAGCAATCAGAAAAGCATCTGATACTGTAGAGAGGAGTCTTTGGACGAGAACACATCTATGCACTGATGTGGTACTACATCTTTGAAGTATATTAGTTTCATCAAGATGCCAAGTATGACGTAGCAATCTCAGAAAGAATTTGATCAAGAATACGAGGAGTTTAATCATCCTTTCATGACAGGGCCAGCAGCATGCAGCTGTTTAAATATGTTATACAATTTGTTAATATGATTCTTTGGTTTTGCCTCTGTACTCAGTCCAGTTATTGGCCTCATATCTTAACATCTGTAATTCAACTTCACTTTACGCAGCTTTTTCCTACCTCAGAAATCTAGCTTTTTTTTAAATATGCTGAAGTTAGATTTTACAAACAAAACTTTAGATCACTTTAAAAGCTTCTTTTTTTAAATACAATGCTGACATGTAGCCGGGGGATCATTTCGATGCAGTTGTACAGTTTCCTGTTGTGAACTTTTAATGGATGATTATCTTCTGTCTGTCCTTCTATTGCCTGAAGAGAATCGTAACTGTCGATAACAGTTTGGGTGAAAACATGGAAAGTCCACATGAACACAAGAAGTTTGTGTAGTTTTTTTTATACTTGACGAGGAGCCAGAGTTGTAGTGTTCAACAGGTTGGATTAAATCCATGACTTTCCAGGTTTCCATATGAGTAACTGAGCAGCACACTGGACGTTCGGCCCCGGCCTGTGTGTTTGCGGTGGATAATTAGGGGCAGGAACTGAACTTGCAGACCGGGCCCCTGCTTGTTAACTCGGCTCAATGTGGCTGATTGATCATTTCTAACAAGGGCTCGGTGTAGCGTGCTGCCTTCTCCTGCCCTTTTCCCCCCTCTCATGCTCTCTCTCATGAGTTCTGCCCTTTTCCACCCTTCTCCCCTCGCTCTCAGCCTTTATCTCTGCTCTCCCCTCGTACGATGGAGTTACCCTTTCACCCTCTCTCCTGCCTGCCCTCTCTTCCCCCCCCCCTCTCTCTCTCAGTATATCACCCCATGTTTTCCCTCTTTCAAATCCCTCTTCTCTCGTCTCCACGTGCTCCCGGGACGGGCCGAAAGCACCGTCTCGCTGGACTCTGCTTCAAAGCTGCAGTAATTGGAACATGCTGACACGGCCGTGCGTATGGAGCTTGTCGCTTTCCCTCTGAACCTTTTCATCTCTGCATCTTTCCATCTTTCATTTTTTTCTTATCCAGCTCCCACACATGCACACACAACACACACACAAACACACACACACACACACACACCCTCAGCCTCGTTCATATCACCGCAGATGTGCAGAAGGATAAATTATAGTTGCTGAATATTCCACGTAGGCAGTTGCACTATCGAGTAAATGTCAAAAATGTTTCAACCAACCCAGACCACCAACATGCTCACTACCTGCTTTCATTTGTTCTTTAAATATGGAAGATTTCATGAGATTTATGTACATTAACACGTATTGAATTCAAATTAATATAATCTTCTCGACGAGGCTGATGCTCACGTTTCCTCATCAACATAAAGACAATGTAGAATTACCCCAAAATGCTTGATTAGAGACTTTGTGGATCTGTTACCTCAAATAATCTGCAGATGTGGAGATCCCCCAAGAGCTCGTAATTAAAAAGGACACATGAAAGAGATCAGTGACTTCTTTCAACCACTTTCATTTTGAACTCATTTGATATTTTTGCTCTGCTTGTGCTTGATAACATTGTAGAAAAGTTGAAAATATAAGTCAAAATATAATGTGAAAGCTAGAAAAGCACATCTGCAAATCTAGTTTCTCCCTTTCTTACTCTTTCATCAGATTTTAAAGTCAAGGTTTTTTGCAGTGCAGGTTTCTGGTTGATGGTGGTTGGTGGTTGGTGGTTTGTGGTTTAGGGACCCGAGCCATGTCCACCTTATCAAGACCTCAAGGTTCAAAGGTCACCAGTAGCACTTTCCTAATTTCCTTTTTTGGGTTTGACAGAGAAATTATCAAAGATCACATAACATGTAATACAGGGATTTAGTAGTTTGAAGTAGTCGCAGAGGGAAGTTCCCAATCAAAAGCAACATTCTTCACCGTCCCAAGCTCCTGTGTGTGAAACTTTTTAGTCCCCCCCCCCACCCCCCCACCCCCCCCTAAACACACACTGGATGATTTAGTCTCCGGCGGCTGTAGCACACTCCAGCTCAGACCTGTCAGGGCGTGTCAGCGTGGAGTGTGTGAGGCGACCATCGTGAAATCTCTAGAGTTTCCTTGATTCGAGGTGAGGGGGGCTGTTCTCACACCACCTGGTCTGAAGACAGGGGGCCCCTGTCTGCAGATGTCACACAGACACACTTACTTCCTGCTCTGCCTCTGCTCGGTCTGCTACATGAAACAGACGAGTGTCTTACGCTGCTTTGAGGCTGAGGGAAATTTGTAAGTTTATAGAAATAATTAGTATTACTGAACGTTATGACCCCCGGTGGTTTTAAATTACAGACCAGGCAACGTTTTGTGTCATTAATTAAATTGACTGGGATTAGACGTGCCTATTGGATTGTAGCAGCCGGGAAATAAGCACATATTGAATGGAAGTGAATTACACAGATTTCACTACTTAATGTAGGAACTGTGTTTTAACGCATGAGCAAAAGGGTTTGTAGCCTTTAAGACAAAGAGTTGACAAATCCTGGGAATGTGTGACAAATCCAGACTTGGCAGGCGCTCTCTGTGTAGAGGCTTCTTCATGCCAGCGTTCAAAACCACAACATTTTCGGGGGGGGGATTCCAATTAATTTATAAGGGAATCACAGTAAATAGTGATTTCGCTCGCGGGACCAAAGTTAATCCTTTTTTACCTTTAAGGAAAAAAGCCTCAGAACCATTTTGATGGTACACTGACTTGTAACAGGGGGATTGGCCTCTTTCATTTCCAGTCTGTGCCCCGAGCGCCTGTTGTTGCTCAATGTAACTTTGCATTTGTAATTGAATAATAATCTGCAATTCAAGAGTAATGCAATAAGACATGCATGAAATAAGCGTTTTAAGAACTCCAAACAGAATCAGTGAGTGGGACGATGCAGTCGAAGCTCTGGATTAGTTTTGTTTTTCACAAAAAACCACTGGGAACCCGATGGAGTAAGTTTATTCTTGTTGCTGCAGATTGTACAGTTGTTGCTTCATTCATGAATTCATCTCACTGAATGAGGCTACACTGACAGCGCTGACTTTTAAAGATGATGGAAAACTGCAGGAAGCTAAAATCTGAGATAGCAACTGTGTTTCGGCCGGGAGGCATTTGTTTTTTTAATCGATTTTTGATTGAAGAAAATGTTGAACAATATCCTCCTGCAAGTAATAGGTTTGTGAGCCTGTGCAATCCAGTGGACTAATCCCAGTCAGATGATGTGGTCAGCTGCACATTACTGGACTCACACTGGAGAAGTTTGACCTGCAGTAGGCACTCTCACACACACACACACACACACACACACACACAAACACAGACACACACAGGTTTGTGCAGCTGTCCTCATAAGGACACTGTATTGACTTCCATTCATTGTGGACAGCTTAAACAAAACCTTATCCCCAACCTTGAACTAACCACTATTCACATGTTACCTCTTCGCCTTACCAGGACGTCAAAAGAAGTACACAAACACTCACAAACCAAAAATCCAAACACACAGATCCTCTGATGTTTGTTTAGCTGTGAAGTTATATCATCTTCAACAACAAGAAATGTTGTCCAGCCACCAGGGGGCGATCACGAGACTATTGCTTCACCTTTGAGGAGCTGTCACGTTGTTTATATTCGTACATGTGTTTTATGCTGCATCACTACAAGCACACAAAATATATGTGTGATACAGTAGAGGAGTTTATCATGGCCATCACTGCTACCTGTGGCTATGACGGACATGTAGCTAACGTGAGCTACGGTCATGTGTCTCAGTTTCTCTCCAGTTGTGAGAACCAGACGTCATAGGAGCTCCATCTGTTTGTCTGGTTCTCAAGGTGAGACATCACCTGTCTCCCAGCATGTCTTCAATCCAACGATTGCTTTCCCCCGCCGGGCATATACCTGTTCGTCTGTCAGCATGTCGACCCGTCAGTCATCGGAAACTTTCATCTCCGGCTGATTTACAGGACGTCTGTTTGCCTCGCAGCCGAGCCCGCTGCGTCTCGATGCTGCTACGCGTCTGTCGATCGTTCTGTCAAACCCGAGTGCGGAGACAGGAAATGAGTCCTGACAATTCCAAAGCTAACCAGATGTGTCCTGTGAGCTACTTCATTTAGAGGGAAATCTGTGGCGTTTGAGCTGACACTCGTATGAAAGAACACAGCTCTGCCTTGTATATGTACGTGTGCATAACCCTGACCTTGCAGTAATGTCAGGGCATATGTCAAAGACTGTGTGTGGGTGTGTGTGTGTCTGTGAGTGTGTCCTTGCACAAAGGAAGCCCCGTATTTTTCTGAGATCTCTGCCTGGACTCATGAATGACCTGATCTCAGAGCAGTTGCAGGGTCTCTCATGTGGCTTCTCCTCACAAACTCCCCGTAAAACCACAGAGCAACAGACAAGGAAAGAGCGACTGACAGAGAAACAGAGCAGCCGAGATAAATCATTATGTAGATAGTTCCATGTCAGATCAAAGAGATCGGAAGAAAGGCACGGGGAAAAAATCAAGGAGAGAATATAAACAAGTAGGGATGGTGACAGCGTTACAGACAGAGAGCGGGGGGGGGGGGGGGGGGGGGGGAGAGACATGCCCACAGACTTACATGAACATCACACACCGGCCCGCTGGCAGCGTCTCGACGAGAGAGCAGCATGGCAGCCGGGAGTGTAAATAAACAATGTGGAACATCAGAGAGATGTTTGTGTGATAGCGCTGGTGACGCAGCCCAGAGAGCGAAGCAGCTACACACCTCTGCAAAGTCATGTGAACACATGAGTGAACACATGCACACTCACACTCACATAAACAGGAAGGGCACACTTGGCCTTTTGTCGGAGACATTTGCAGGAGACGTTGGGAACAGATCGGATATGAGACAAGGGGAGACAGCCGTGGTCATTATGTCATTATCCAATCCCAGCAGAGGTTGTGGGACTCATTCATAGATTTCAGAGGAGCAGGAGACACCGTGAACCACATGAATGAAGGGGAGGAAAGTGTACTATGTGTGATATTTTGTTTATAATTAAAATTTGTGTTGTTACCTACAAATGTTTTCATGCTCGGATTTTAAGAAAACACATCACTTTCCTCAAACTCTCCATTGCTGCAGCTCCTCTTTTCAGCCTCTGTCTGAAACACTTGGTTTTAGCTCCCATCGCTTTAAGCCCAGTCTCCTCTGATTGGCTATCTGTTGTGATTGGTCAACTGCTCTCAGCACTTCTAGGAAATGTCGGCCATCGCTGTCTCGCTTCACCTGGCTTTGGTAGAAGCGTTCCAGAATAGCCGCTTGTCATGCATTTAGCTAATCTCAAATGCTTTTTGCAAACTCTCGATTTCTTTACACAAAAGATCTGTACAACACACTAGAGGAAAGTAAAACTGAAAATGTCTCCTTTACAACATACAAGCCTTTTGACCTTGAAGTGATAGTTTCACACTGGAGTAGATTCCTGCTCAGTTCCCACAGACTTCAGACAGAAACTAACAACAACATTTATTTCCGCATTAATTTCCGCATGAACGGCTGCTTCACTTTATCACCCGCAGTGTCTGATGGTCCAGACATTCCAGCTCTTCGGCATCATCGATCATCATGGTTCGATCATCTCCAATAAAAGAGAGGAAATATCCAGTCTGAGTATGTGAGAGTATTGGACTTGTGTGCGAAGATTAGATCGAAATATTGTTGTTTCACCAACCAGACACAGAGCGACACTCCTGTTCATCTGGAGTCATGTTTCTGTCCAGCTGGGGATTGTATGTTCAATATTTACTCTCCTTTTAGCTCCATTTGGGTCTCCATACCTCCTACAGTGACTTTTTCAGCTGAATCAAAACAGTTGCAGGTTCTTAGACCAAATGAATGACCTCAGAGGCTCCATAGAGGAGAAGGAGAATCGTCGATATAAGTGAAACCTTTTTACTTTACTTAATAAATATGGATGCTGCAGTTTTAAATAGAAACAAATCTCTTAAAACAATCTCAAAGTTACAGACATATTTAAGAAATTACCCCAAACTCCTCAAAACCTCCATTACTTGCAGTAAAATGCAGAACTCACAGTAACTTTTACAAGCTTCGACTGCCAGAGCCAGACACCCCCCCCCCCCCCCCCCCCACGCTCCCTCCCCCTAAATAACCCTCCACCCACTGAGCTCGCAGCTGCCAGAACGAATTAATGGGTGTTTAAAGTGAACACACATACAGTGTGTGTGACACCACCGTCACCGCCAAACATTTGCTTTCATTTTTCCGGGTGGTTTGTGAGAGCGTTTCAGTCGGCCTGCCAAATAAACAGCACAGTTTTAATGATCGTGTGCAAACCACAAGCTGATTATCTAATTACTAATCTAGTGTAGAGAAAAAAGAAAAAAACATTTCTCTGTGGAACACCCTGATACAGACGCAGGATGAATCCCTGAAACTGGGAAGTCTGGGAAATTCACATGAAGACATGAAATCAGAAAGAGAACAAGATTGTGTTCTGGGCAAGAGCTGTTTGTCAAAAGGCTGAGAACACATGCTGCGTTACTGACAAACAAGCGTAACCACAAAGTTTCAGTTTAATGACAGGATGGCAAAGGCAGTGGGATCATTAAACCAGGAACATGACAAACAAAACCAGCATTTGTTTTACTGCTGGAAAACAAATGATGTTGAACTTCGACAAAGAAGTCGTTGAGGAATGAGCAGGATTTGATGAAATCCTGTGCAGCTCAAAGTTGGGAGTTCAAAGTTGATCCTGCGACAGTCTGTGATTGAAATATCCTCATATTGTCCCTCTGCTGTGGAACTGACAGACCAGCACAGGATCTGCTGGTTTCGCAGCAGTCGGTAGAAAGAAGGGGAATAAATTGGGAACTCGATCGCACAGGAAAGCAAACGCAGCGGAAGAGAAAACATTTCGGGGGCTAATGTTTAGTGGAGGTCAGCTGTGCTCCTCGCTGTAATATCTCCCATGTGTGCACAGCCCGGAAAACAATGAACGGGCCGAGAACTCGTGATATTTGATGCATGGTCGTGTGAAAAATGAATGAACCCACAGAATCAATAATGAGCTGCAGCTTTGTGTTAAAACTAGATGCCGATGCTGTGATGCGAGCAAGAGCAGAACGTGCCAGCAGCAGTGGAGGAGAGTGCGCGTGTGTGTGTGCATGTGTGTACACACTGCTGCTCTGAGTGTGTGAAGTGTGTCTTTGCTCAGCTCAGGGTCCCGTGGCCTGGTTTTTCCCTCACACACTCACGGGGAAGTGTTTGTTCCCACGGTGAGTCACCTTCCCAATCCAGGTCGAGACGTGAGAATGCATAGTAAAGCATCACTGTTGGTTTCTCTGCTGCTGTGCTGGGATGTAAAGAGTCCGATGCTGCCCTCTGATGGCTGAGAAGTGCAATCTCCAACTCCTGTGTGATAAATACTGATCAGCCACTACAGATGAGCTTCTTTCAGACAGGCACTGAACCTGCAGAGAGTCTTCTGCAGGGTTCACAGCAAGCGAGTTGGGGGAGTTGATGACGTTTCTAACAAACAATAAGATGCAAACATTTAATAACAAAAAGAATAATCCAAAATATCTCCTAAAACGTCTTAAGAGTTAAACCAGTCACCTGCTTTAATGGTGAAGTAGCTTTTTTGTTCAGAATCAAATGGGACTTTTGATTTCTCTTTCACAAATGTTATTTCTTTAAACTCTAATCTCTCAAATCAAAATCAATCCCTGAGGAACATGAGTGAGTGTCAGATTTTGATTGATCCAGAATAATCGTTGGTATTATTTAGGATCGAAGTAAAACCACCTCACACACTCCTTCATACCACAGACATCTTTCATGGGAGAGTTTCTCTTCGAGTGTATTCCAGTGTTTTTCTTTGTGTACAGGACCCACTTGAAAACCAGATGGTTAATCTCAAAGAGTTTATCCAACTAATAGACTCAATTCACTTCTTTGTCTCTCAGGATTACGAGTACCCCAACCACCCCCAGTCCACACAGCACCAGAAGAACGACCGGTGTCCTCCACCGCCCCAAATGCTGCCGGAGCGAGCCTGCGAGGTGCCGGGCTGCCGCTCGGACTCGGAGTGCGAGCGCCACAAACGCTGCTGCTACAACGGCTGCATCTACGCCTGCCTGGAGTCCGTCCAGCCTCCACCAGGTCGGCAGAAGCAACAGACAAAAAAATGGTTTTATGTCTGAGCTGAGCAGCTATAGGGGAGAAAAGTGGCCTCTTGACCTTTGGCCAGGTGTCCCTATTTTTTTGCACAGGCCTGAAAATAACCCATAAAGATAAAATGCATGAAAACTGAGTGAAGTATAGACTGAAAAAAAGACCCGAAGTAGTTCAACTAAGACCTTTTAACAGGTGAAATTACAATAAGATGGTTTTTGATTCTGCTGCAGAACTCTGAGGAAATATTGTTATTTAATATTTTAACAGCTCAGAGAAAAGATCATCTTTAACGTCTTTGTGTGTGTGTGTGTGTGTGTATGTTTTGTGTGTGTGTGTGTGTGTGTGTGTGTGTGTGTGTGTGTGTGTGTGTCTGGACAGTGCTGGACTGGCTGGTGCAGCCCAAGCCTCGGTGGTTGGGGGGTAACGGCTGGCTGCTAGACGGCCCTGAAGAGGTTCTGCAAGGTGAGAAAATCTCAAAACTCCCACCACAAATGCTCCCAGACTATATTTCCAGTGAATATGAGCAAAACTATTTTCTTACTCTCTAAACTCCTGTTGTGAGTCTGTTTCTCGGCTCTTTGGGGTGTTTTTAAGTCTCCCAGTTTTTATACCAGTCCCATTAAGCATTCAGAAATGAAAAACATCAGCAACTACAGGGAGGATAACTGCCATCTCACCAAGTTAAAGAAAGAGGAAAGAAAGAATTCCTAATCCTCTCCTAAAGTTTAATGGGTTCCTCCGAGAGGAACTGTATGTCCCAGCCCTCCACAAACTTGTATGGATATCTGTTGTGTAGTTGTTGTGTATATCTGATCACTAATAAGTGCTAGATAATAGAAAACGTGTGTCAAAATGCTTAAACTCAACCTTCTATTTAAAAGGGTAAAACTTCAGCAGGTTTAAAGAAGTGAAGTAAACAACAAGCTGTAGTTGATGTCTTTGATTTCCTCTAATGCCCAGTGTGTGTCTTTAATGTTTCCACCAGCCGAGGCCTGCAGCACCACTGAGGATGGAGATGAGCCCCTTCACTGCCCCACAGGCTACGAGTGCCACATCATCAACCAGGGAAACCCCGCCACCGGTATCCCCAACCGGGGTCAGTGCATCAAGCAGCGTGGGAACTCCGGTAAGTCCCCGGCATCCCCGGTATGGCTGATTGGTTGGGACATCATCTCCTATCCTCAGTCCATTCCAACCGTTTAATGGAACCACTCTCCAAATTAAAAAAAAATAGCAAGGGACAGAAATATGAACCTTAATATTTGTATTACCTGAATTCAAAATACAAAATGTGGAATATACAGATCCGATATTTTTGTTTTGTCTCCTTTCCTTCACAGACGGTCGGGGCCTGAGGCACAAATACTTCAAGGACTACAAGGATTACTTAGGTAAGTGAGGTAAAGACAACAACTTAAAAACCACTTAAAAAGACACTTAGCTTAAAAAAACACAATCACCGGGTCGAGCTGCCTGACGTGATGCTGTGTTTCATTGACTGACAGGTACCGGCTCTAACAATGCAGTAGGCTTCGAAAAACTTCAGCACAAGCACCTGGGTTGAAGTACGTTTTTCATGGTGTTGGGTAAAAAAATAAATCTTTATCTCCCCTGAGACCTGAAGACCTTATGTCTGTCTTTTCTTTTTATATCTTCATTCAGATCAACAGTGACCTCGGCCTCAGTGACGACCATAACACGACCTCAGACGTCAGCCCAGTGGATCTGCTCTCATCTCACCTGAAGCAGGACCACATCTCACCTGAAGCAGGACCACATCTCACCTTCTCACTCGGCTACCTCCTCTTCTGCTTTATTCGGTGGCCTCTCCGGAGACCGATGCATCCGCAGTGCAGCTCCAAAGAAATACCTGCATTTATTTTCTCTATCCTCTCTCTGTCTGATATATATTCTGAAAAGGAAGGAGCAGAGGGTGCTGGTGGTGACGCAGAAGAAGAGAAAGCAGGCTGTGCACCACAGTTGTTTTTATCATAAATCTCACAGGATGTTTGGAAACGTTGCAGTTTTGGCATCGAACGCTCATTCTCATTCTCACACTTGGACAAACCCTCTAACCTGAACGCTTCTGTGGCTCATTCTCCAAAGCACGCGATTCAAATTTCTGCATAATCTGGAAGGCTTTAGAGACAAATGGGGAGACATCCCAGCATCTTTGAATGAAACCCAAATGTGAATTAAAATGTCTAATTACGAGAATAAATGCCATATGAGAGTGTGGGTTGTGTCAGATGTGAGGGATTTGGAAAAGCACAGCATGGTGAGTTCCATTGAGTTCAGTCATTTGAGCAACAATTTAGTTTTTAACCGAGTATCTACCAATGTTGTGATTACACAAGCTTTTCATGAATTTGTATGTTTGTTTTTGCATGAATGTGTCATCTGGTGACAAATGGAGCTCATCTGACAAACGAGATGATTCAGTCTGAGTTCAATTATCACAGCTTCACGTTGGTCTGGACGAGTGTTTTAACAGAAAGGGCTTCCACACGGAGCCGATTTAGAAAACTGGTCAGAAAGTCTGTGTCACTCTTGAGCTGAACCTGCTTCAGTCTTCTTCATCTGTCCGTGTTATCGATAATATAAAAGGTGCTCACGTTCATGTTTTGCCTCTAATAACAGGAGAATAAGCTGAAGAGGTTAAAACAAAAGCTGTAACCATGAATTCTCTAAAGTGATGTCTGAATGTTTCTGCCTAACTGGTGCTGCAATGCTGCCTCGTTTATTCTAAATAAACAGAAACAACATTGTCGACGCGTCGTTTTTTTTTTTGCTGAAAGAAATCTTGGATAGATGATAGAGAGAGAGAGAGAGAGAGAGACAGAGAGAGAGAGAGAGAAATAAAAGATCAGAACCGTGTAAAGCCTCAATCGTAGAGTTGCAGAATATTTTCCACCACATCTGTGCTTTAAGTATTATCAATAAACTTCACACTTGACATATTGAAGCAGCTCGGCTCAGTTCTATGTTCTTTCCTGTTCCACCTGCAGAGACAGGTTGAGGACCACAGCTGGCTCCACATCTGGACCTGATCCTGAGCAGCACAGAGAAGCACGTCCGTGTTGTTATAATTTGACGAGCTGCTGCTTTCCTGTATTTAAACATGTCACATGACTGACACATGTTGAACTGTGTGTGTTTGTTCAGTGAACCAGTTTGTGTTCAGGACCCTGTCAACGCTGCCCACTACTGGACAAAGACAGACATCACTGTTAAATGTCATCAGAAATATCAATAAAGAACAGTAAAACATAACTTTAACAGCACAATGCTCTACTCTCAGAAGGATTACATGAGAATACACTTACAACATGTTATTTGTGAGGGAAGATACTCGACTGAGAGTTTAGTGTTTATAACATTCACTTCTACACAACGAATATGGTTTTGGCCTTTTGGTGACTCTCAGGCAATGCAGACTCTGTAGAATAGTATGTTCAGAGTATATATTTATAAGCAATAAACAGAGTATATATATAAGAAAAGTAATTTACATAAGATACAAGTGAAAGTGGTGAAAATAACAATAACATAATGAATATTAGTATTTGTGTCTCCTGGAACCGTCACCTTATCGTGGTGGAGAGGTTTGCGTGTCCCTATAAACCTGAGGGCTGTGTTGTCTGGAGCCTTGTGCTCCTGGTAGGGTCTCTCATGGCAGAGTGGCCTCAGGTGAGGGGCCAGACTAAGAATGGTTAAAAAAAAAACCTCAATGAATAACGGAAAAAGAGGAGATGTGACCCGGCCCGGAGGAAGCCCGGGGCCCCCGTCTGGAGCTAGGCCCAGACGGAGGGCTCGATGGCGAGCGCCTGGTGGCCGGGTTTGCCACGGAGCCCGGTCGGGCATAGCCCGAACAAACTACGTGGCACCCCCCCTCTCTTCATCCCATGGGCCCACCACCTGTGGGAAGACCCGTTGGGGTCGGGTGCGCAGCCACATGGGTGGCAGCGAAGGTCAGGGGTCTCGACGGACCAGACCCGGGCGGCAGAAGCTGGCTCTGGGGACGTGGAACGTCACCTCGCTGTGGGGAAAGGAACCGGAGCTTGTGAGGGAGGTGGAGCGCTATCAGTTAGATCTGGTGGGGCTTACCTCCACGCACAGTCTCAGCTCTGGTACCGTACTCCTGGATAAGGGTTGGACTCTATTCTTCTCCGGAGTTGCCGAGGGCGTGAGGCGCCGGGCGGGTGTGGGGATACTCATAAATCCCCGGCTGAGCGCCGCGGTGTTGGAGTTTACCCCGGTAGACGAGAGGGTCGCCTCCCTGCGCCTAAGGGTTGTAGGGGGGAAAACTCTGACTGTTGTTTGTGCGTATGCACCAAACAGCAGCTCAGAGTACTCGGCCTTCTTGGAGACCCTGAATGGAGTCCTGTATGGGGCTCCAGTAGGGGACTCCGTAGTTCTGCTGGGTGACTTCAACGCCCACGTGGGCAATGATGGAGACACCTGGAGAGGCGTGGTGGGGAGGAACGGCCTCCCTGATCTAAACCCGAGCGGTCGTTTGTTATTGGACTTCTGTGCTAGTCATGGATTATCCATAACAAACACCATGTTCGAACATAAGGGTGCTCATAAGTGTACCTGGTACCAGAGTACCCTAGGCCGAAGATCAATGATCGATTTTGTGATTGTGTCATCTGATCTGAGGCCGCATGTTTTGGACACTCGGGTAAATAGAGGGGCGGAACTGTCAACCGACCACCATCTGGTTGTGAGTTGGATCAGGGAATGGGTGAAATTTCCGGATAGACCTGGTAAGCCCAAACGAGTAGTGCGGGTGAACTGGGAACGTCTGGAGGAGGCCCCCGTCCTAGGTATCTTCAACTCACACCTCCGGCGGAGTTTTTCTGGCATTCCTGTGGAGGTTGGGGGCATTGAGCCAGAGTGGGCGGTGTTCAAAGCCTCCATTGCTGAAGCTGCGGTGGCTAGCTGTGGCCTCAGGGTCTTAGGCTCCTCAAGGGGCGGTAACCCTCGGACACCGTGGTGGACACCGGTGGTCAGGGAAGCCGTCCGATTGAAGAAGGAGGCCTTCCGAGATATGATATCCTGGAGGACTCCGGACTCGGTTGCAGGGTACCGACAGGCCCGAAGGGCTGCAGCTGCTGCCGTGTCGGAGGCTAAGCAGCGGGTGTGGGAGAAGTTTGGAGAGGCCATGGAGAAGGACTTTCGGTCGGCACCAAAGTGTTTCTGGAAGACTATCCGGCACCTCAGGAGGGGGAAACGGGGAACCATCCAAGCTGTGTACAGTAAGGATGGGACTCTGTTGACCTCAACTGAGGAGGTCGTCGGACGTTGGAAGGAACACTTTGAGGAACTCCTGAATCCGAATAACACGCCCTCTATGTTGGAGGCAGAGCTCGAGGTTGATGGTGTTTCGTCGTCAATTTCCCTGGTGGAGGTCACTGAGGTAGTCAAACATCTCCGCAGTGGCAAAGCCCCAGGGATTGATGAGATCCAGCCAGAAATGCTAAAGGCTCTGGGTGTTGAGGGGCTGTCATGGTTGACACGCCTATTCAACATCGCGTGGGAGTCGGGTACAGTGCCAAAGGAGTGGCAAACCGGGGTGGTGGTTCCCCTGTTCAAAAAGGGGGACCAGAGAGTGTGTACCAATTATCGGGGTATCACACTTCTCAGCCTCCCTGGTAAAGTCTACTCCAAGGTGCTGGAAAGGAGGGTTCGGCCGATCGTCGAACCTCAGATTGAAGAGGAACAATGCGGTTTTCGCCCCGGACGTGGAACTACGGACCAGCTCTTCACTCTCGCAAGGATCCTGGAGGGGGCCTGGGAGTATGCCCATCCGGTCCACTTGTGTTTTGTGGATCTGGAGAAGGCGTATGACCGGGTCCCCCGGGAGAAACTGTGGGAGGTGCTGCGGGAGTATGGGGTAAGGGGGTCTCTCCTCAGGGCCATCCAATCTCTGTACTCCCAAAGTGAGAGCTGTGTTCGGGTCCTCGGCAGCCAGTCAGTTTCGTTCTCAGTGGGTGCTGGTCTCCGCCAGGGCTGCGCCTTGTCACCAATCCTGTTTGTGATATACATGGACAGGATATCGAGGCGTAGTCGTGGTGGGGAGGGGTTGCAGTTCGGAGGTCTGAGGATCTCGTCACTGCTTTTTGCGGATGATGTGGTCCTCATTGGATCATCGGCTTGTGACCTTCAGCACTCACTGGATCGGCTGGCGGCCGAGTGTGAAGCGGCTGGGATGAGGATCAGCACCGCTAAATCTGAGGCCATGACTCTTAGCAGGAAACCGATGGATTGCTTACTCCGGGTAGGAAATGAGTCCTTAGCCCAAGTGAAGGAGTTCAAGTACCTCGGGGTCTTGTTCGCGAGTGAGGGTACTATGGAGCGTGAGATTGGCCGGAGAATCGGAGCAGCGGGGGCGGTATTGCGTTCGCTTTACCGCACCGTTGTAACGAAAAGAGAGCTGAGCCGCAAGGCAAAGATCTCGATCTACCGGTCGATCTTCGTTCCTATCCTCACCTATGGTCATGAGGGCTGGGTGATGACCGAAAGGACGAGATCGCGGGTACAAGCGGCCGAGATGAGTTTTCTCAGAAGGGTGGCTGGCGTCTCCCTTAGGGATAGGGTGAGAAGCTCAGTCATCCGTGAGGGACTCGGATTAGAGCCGCTGCTCCTTTACTTAGAAAGGAGTCAGCTGAGGTGGTTCGGGCATCTGGTAAGGATGCCCACTGGGCGCCTCCCTTGGGAGGTTTTTCAGGCACGTCCAGTGGGGAGGAGACCTCGGGGAAGACCCAGGACTAGGTGGAGAGATTATATCTCAACACTGGCCTGGGAACGCCTCGGGATCCCCCCGTCAGAGCTGGTCAATGTGGCCCTGGAAAGGGAAGTCTGGGGCCCCCTGCTTGAGCTGCTCCCCCCGCGACCCGACCCCGGATAAGCGGATGACGATGAGTGAGTGAGTGAGTGAGTTTGTAGATGTGAAGCAGGTTTTAAGATAAAGAAACAAGAGTATAGGCAAATGACACAAGAGAAGATAAGATCATTCTCTAATAGTCCACTTAGGGGTAATTGATCGTGGTAATAAATAAATAAACACCAGCAAATATAAAAACAGCTATAATGTTGTAGCAGTAAAAAGGAAAGTTGATCTTCAGAATGGCCCTTTACACCTGAACAGGAAAAGGAGGCGGGGCCTAGGAGATTATAAATTGGACACACCTGTGAGCCAAAAAGGAGGGAAAAGCAAACAAGGAAGCGTGGAAGAGAGCTGAGGAGTGAGAGATGAAGGAAGGAGATTGTTGTAGAGATAAACCAGTTTCTGGACATATGTGATATAAGAGGAAGTAAGTAGTTGCAGTTGATCCAACAACCTGCTGGTTTTTTTTACAATCTTCCTGGACCAAGAGGAACATGAGATGATCCCTGGAGCCTGAAGAAGTGAATTCTGTTCCAGTTGAATTCCAAAAGTTAAGTCTGTTTCTGTTCTGAAACTCCCCTGGCTTCTGTTATTTGTTTATTAATCACTCCTCTTTGATTTGGATTATTTGTATTTTAATAATTAATCAACAAATGAATATATTCCAGTTGAATAAATGACATTACTGAGGGTGTTGGAGGCTTTTTCCTGCTGCCCATAGTGACCTGCTCCTGTCCAGGTCTGTTTAGAGAAGATCATAAAACAACAGTGTCTCAGGTGAAGCTTGTGTTTTCAGTGCAGTATAAGACTCTGTGTTTATTGGGGCTATTGGAAGGTAAAGCAGAGTTCAGACACAAATCTTTGATTAAAGATTCCCTGGTTGTTTCACTGGGAGCTTCCACATGTAAAATTCATAGATTTATTATCCACAAAGAACAGACGGACTGAAATGATTGTAATTTTAATCAGTCTTTTTCTTTAATATATTAAATTCAAGCTCTTTGATCTAATAACCATATATATCCAGCTCTTACTTTACTACTAATAATAATAATAATAATCTTTTGGGCTTTTGTCTGTAATTTAATCTATATTGTGTTGAATTGTATCTGGACCTGGAGTCTGAATAAATGATGGCATTCATTCATGTTTTTTTCCAATGCACATTTTAATACATTATGCATTTTCTCAGTACTGTCTGTGTTGAAGTTTTCATGCTGTTAACTTTTGCACAGTTACTTTGTGTGACTGGGACCCACAGAATGGAGGTGGATGTAAATGTATATCCCAGTGGGTGTCTGTGCCTCCCTCTGTCTCCCCCTCCTCCCTCCTCCCTCTCTCTCTTGCTCACATGCACATTGAAGCTGCACCAGAGGAAAAACCCAACAGAGAATCAAACAGTCAGCGAGTGCACGGTGTTGTCATCGTGTTTGGTGGAAACACTGTCACTTCTCTCGTGTGTAATCACCTGGAACCTAAACACTCAGTATGTCACGCGTGGCCGCCTCCTCTGAGCCACCGTGTTGATTCATGTCACCATGAGCGCGCACAACAAGTCTTCAGAGAAAAGGTAAGAGCGATGACCACCTGTTGGTCGGAGGACTTTACATTACACCTTCTTTATTTGAGTCGATATGATATCTGACACCTGTTGGGGCCTATTGGAAAAGTTTGTTGATTCCTGCAGATGGATCTGTCGGTTATATGTAAAAAGAAGGGCTGCGCAACAAGAAAACTAATGATTATAATACAGAAGAGAGTAGTGTACATGTATAATAATGGAAATGTGAAAATATAATGATATAAAGTACTAATAACCCCAAGTACATTCAGGAATATGCCTTCAAAAGAAGTTAATTTGTACCTGATGCTCACCATCAATGTAGAAGGAACAAGTTTTTTTCCCCGAGGTACCATTTACAAAAAACTTTCATATTTTACCCTTGAGGCAGTTCTATACTAATCGCAATATAAATTAAACAATAAATTTAAAATTGATATATTGCTTATAAATGTTGATCAAGTGTTTATTCTCTACTCTTATAGAATAGTTAAAAACCACAAGTTTCACTCATTCAAAAATCAGTTTTCAAACTCAAAAGAATTGATAATCTGACATTTATTGCAATCAAGAGGTGTCCGTCAAACCTTTTATAGAACTTGTGATTTTAATACAAGACGAACGTGTCCAGGAGGTGTCAGTGTAGTTTATTCTAACGGCTTCACCAGTGGAGAAGTGGTCTGAGCTGTGTAATAATATTCATGTCGTCTAAACATTGTGTTTTTAACTTGCCTGTGCAAGTTATATCGACCTAACTTGTTTTTTCCATTGGGCAGGAATGGCTCCAAAAACAAGCTGGATAAGTTTTTAAAGGAGAGAAAAGGCACCTTTCCTCTGCTGATCAAGGTAAGAAGACATTCCTGTTTGAACAGTCTCTGATGGTCTCCTCTGTTCACGTCAGTCTGACCACATCAGGATATAAGTTATAGTCGAGGCCACGTTTTTGTGGGGTGGCAGTGGGCCCTTGAGCAACTCTACACCTTGTGTTGATGTGCAGACCATTAAACAAATGTTATTTAGGAGATTGTGTGCGCTCAGCAGAAATGATTTATTAGGGAACACGCTCTGCCCCGATATGTTCTCGGGCTGCACCATCTGAGAGGGAGAGGTGCCGTGTTCTCATTTGCAAAGGCTGGGAGAGCGAAACTGCCCAACCCTGACCCCCACTGGCCTGACCCCCCCCCCCCCCCCCCCCCCCAAGTCATCCCGCCTTCCTGGAAAGTACCACAACCTTCAGCTCGGCCCTACAAGGACACGCTCACGAAGCAGTGGGTTAAACCAACCACCCACACACACACTCATGGAGGTATTATCTCACTTGGTCCTGCCTGAGATCCTACAGGAACTTTTTCTACTTAACGTTGATTAAAGTTTGAGTGCAGTTTCAAGCTCTTTGTCATCAGAGCGAACAAAACCAGTGGAGCAGGAACAATTGAATCCCTGGGATGTGACACACTGTACACAAAGCTGCAGGTCACCTGGATGAAGGACTTGTTGTGGATCTTATATTTATCAATCCTCTATTTAACCTGGAAGATCCAGTTGAGATGCAACATGTCCTCTGCCTTCTTATGGTCAACATGGGCAGCAATGAAATGAAACGTTTCAAACAGCAGAGACAAACAACACAGAATATATATAACAAAACACAGCAAACGGGTTAAAACGCAGAACAAACATTGAAATATAATGTCAAAACATTTTCTGCAGTCTGTGTTGGTCGTCATTGACTCCTTTGATTTACTTTGATCTCCGCTCTTTACATGAAGCCCCTCCTTCGGACATTCTCATTAATTTAACCAGGGCAGGTTTTTAAAGCCAAGACTCAAGCTAAGAGCTGAAAATGTTTGAGCATCAGTGAGAAAGTAGACAGAGCGGAGGTCTGAGGCAACATTCATAGCTGTTAGTGCTCGTGCTGTGAGCAGACTCGGTTCAAACGAATTCATCTTTCTCTAAGTCGGGATATCAATACAGGGCATTTGCGTCATTACCAAAATACAGACGCAAGCAGCTGCTCCCAGCAGAGGCAGCGCCAGGCTTCAAGACGTGAGGCTGTAGCAGGAGAAGTGTTTTTCTTGTTTGTTGCTTTCATGTGATATGACTCACTGCTGAAGTCCACCTTTGACATCTCAGTCTTTTTTTATATAAGAAAGTGCTGCCAGCTCCTTCCAGGGAAAGTGGTATGTTGCATGGACGTGACTCATGTTTGGGCCTTCGTCCACTTGTTGAAGATTATTTTGAAGTTTGGTTCCACAAAACAGTAAAGGTCGAAGCTGTGGTTGGTTTGTATTGTACATTTTTATGCAGATTTGCATGAAAGCTTTTAACTTCAAATTTGGGTTATGATTGTTTTCTTCGATTAACTATTTTGTCACATGCCTGAGTTTTGATTTGGCCATTTCTATATTTTTTTATTGTCAGCTTAGGCCTCTAAATATCCACATTTGTCCGGTGATGTCTTCAACAGCTTCAAAACACAACAATACTCAGTTTACAATGTAAAAATCAATCATGAATTTATCATCAAATCAATCAGAATTTAATTGTCCGTCTGAGTTTTTCCATTCATGACCTTGATTCTTTCTCTGCACCTACTCCAGAGTATTGTTTATCAGAGCAGACCCGTTCACCTGGCCCAGGTTTTACCCCCCCACGCAGGGAGCCTCCCCATTATTCTGATGAACCTTGTCCCTGATAGAGTTTCTCATCACAGCTTTGTCCCTCGTTGACACCGGACCCTCTGGAGTGGAGCCGGTCATTTAAAGGAGAGCGTGCACCTCTGCTGAATTACAGGCTGATATCAGTGTCACCGGGAACAAGGCGGCCTCCCTGTGAAGTAGGTTACAGCCAATAGAAGCTCCCTTACAGTCACTCCTGCTACGGCTGTTGTGATATTGTGCTTTCATGTGTGCAGCTTGCATCGAGAGCATCCATGTGCACCGTGAGAGAGAGAGGCCGCTCTCTGGCTCCGTCACATGGCCCACGCTTCTCAACATGTGAATCTCCAGGTTGTGTAAAGCTCCATAATAAACATCGCAGCATCCCCGGAGCTGTGGATGACTGTTTATCCTCCCACTGGTCCACGCAGCACCGTGGGAGCCCGGGCAGCATTTGGCCTCAGGCGCTGCCAAGGCCGAGCCCATTCAGGTCCCAGCTGCATTCTCGTGCCGAGCAGGTGCTGCTGCTGCTGCTGCTGCTCCAGAGACGACAGCTGGACGGAGAAACTCTCCCCACGTCCGATAAACATTAATTGGTTTACTCAAGAATTCTGGGTAAACAGCCACCCAGGGAGTTTTGTTAATGAGTGCCTGGCTCGGTTGCGTGTGTCTGTTTTCTTTTAACTGTGAGTCATGCAGTACCGAGCTGCACACGCAGGGTTCGCCAACGTCCTCCCCCTCCCTCACACCCTCTCTCTCCATCGCCATAGGCTCAGGAGCATTGTTGTGTAACGGTGTGTGAGGTCTTATTTAAGATGTTGTTATATAAGAGGAGGGTTGTTGTCGCCTTGTTAGTTTTTCGGGTTCCTTTATGATAACAGAAGCTGTGTGTTACAGTCATGACGACAACGTATAGAATTACCACTGCAATTTATAGAGCATCAAGCACAACCAAGGCTGATATAATACAAAATCAATTTGCCAGTTTGTGCAAATAAATGCGCGATAAGAGATTTTGGTGTGGATCGGGACAAAGGCTCAGATCCAGGATTTTATTCACTTTTTATTTATTTTTTTATTTCATTCTATCTTGCATAGGGTTTTATCAAACATCGAAATCAAATCATAAAAACTGCTTTTACATTTTGTTTACAGCTAAACTAAACTAAATATTTTTCATAATATATTAAAATAACATATATTATTATATATCTATTATCATGGACATTATAAATGTCTCCGTTCCTTGCACAAAGTCTGATTTATGTTACATAATTGTGATCGCAGTAATCAGGATTAACCTGTGTTGGACTCACTGGCCGGACTGTGTCACTATAAACCTGAAACATCTGCTGAATGAGGTGCAGCAGATTGCACCTGAGCCTCGGCCAATAAATCCATTAGAGTCCAACACAGGATCGTCTTTACTGTCTGTCCACTGGTGACACTGTGTGGCACAGTATAGCCTCTTGTATTTGGCACCCAGAGACAACAAGTGTTTCAGTCCCCATTGTCCACATGTGCCACACGCGTCATCAGATTAATTCGGCAATTTGTGCTAATTGCTACGATTCGAAAGCCGTTTATTGTCTGTGTCAGTCGAGCTCAGACGTGGGGTCTTTTGTGTGCAGGCGGCTACAAAGGGTGGATCACCTTGCGAAGCTTGTTGTGGAAGGTGACGTGCCAGTTGGTACTTATGGGATCAAAAGAAGGGCTGACAATGCTCGACTTACCGAGGTGACAGAGGTGTGTTCCCATCACCCCTGAGACAGGAACCAGGTGTGAGAGGGCACTGTATATAAGAATGGACTTAGACTCCAGGTTGTGAAAGTCAAACCAGGGCAGAAGAAACCTGTATTCTCTCGAACGGCCAATAGAGGGCGACACCTCTGGTTGCAAAAAGAAGTCTATGAGAAAAATGACCCAGACTTCCCACTTGATTTATAATGTTAGTAAACTTCTTCAATTCAGCAGGATATTCATATAGGAAATGATTGTCCCGTTAAGAGTAAAATAGACGATAAGCACGATATGCATCGGGGCATTCATGACTGACAGCTAGTATCGCCCAATGGGTGCAGGTCACAGGGTTAAGTGGGCGTTGCTCTCGTTCAGGCTCCACCAAAAAAACAAGATGGTGCTGGACAAAATGCCAAACTGGAGGCTTCAAAAAGGAAGTTTCACAAACTAATAGGTTGCAGCCTGGTTATAGATTATGTCAGTATCTGAACTGGTTTTGTATCTTGATTAGTCTGGTCAGTGTTAGCCAGAGAGCAGAAGGCTAAACAGCCCAGGGGCGGGTGGTGTCTCTTACTATCTCTGCTAAGGCAGTGAGTCTGGTGCAGATCCTCTAGAGACATGAGGGTACTCCTGATGACTTTCTCTGCAGTTCATTGGAGACGTCACCCAGGGCATCTGAGGACAAGTGGTTTGTGTGACCTCCAATGCATCGCCCATCATCACTCCCTCAGGACTGGCTGCCTGAGCGCGTCGCCTCCATCCTCACGTTCTCAGAGCTGGCAGGGCAGCGTCTGGGGCATCTGGGTCAACACCTGCATTCACTTGATAGGGGCCGGAGCCCAGAGTGTTGTAAGCATGGTTAACATGGAAACCTGCGACGCACTCCTTTTTGATGATGGAGATAAACTCTCACATACACACACACGTGTACCTGAGCAAAGTTTCTATGCCGCACCTGCTTAAGCTTCCTCACAAGTGGGCCAGTTATTTTGGTTGGTCTGTTCATCCAATCAGCTTCATTGAAACAACAACAGCGGCGCTCTGTGGGGAGAGCAGAGCCCGACATCGGGGCCCTGGACTGGGGCTTGATCCAGAGACGGGAGGCAGCAGATCACAAGTGAGAGAATGATTAATGAGGTAAGACTTTCACCGCTGCAGCAATTTGTAGAGAACGACATCTGGGTTCTATCATGTCTTGGTTCTGAAGCAGGTATAGAATCTTCTTGTTAATCTTTGGAGTATATGGAGCATTTTCTAAATATTTTGTCTTGGGCGTCGAGCTGAACAAGAAGACAAAGTTGGCATGTAAACAATGGTAACGTTACTAAACCTGATGAAGACATTAGTGAACTTCTCACGGTGTTACAAGGCTACATGAACTTTGTGTTCTTAATTCTTTGTTCTTAAAATTAGATTAAATATATACAATATACTATGCGATAGAAAACAATTCAAGACAATAATATACGATTTGACAGTTAGGACGACAAGAACAGTTATTCTACGTGACATCACCATACCTGGATTTTTTAACTTTGATGTCAGGGTCCCACACACAGGAAACAGTCCCACCCGTGTTTTAAAGAGGATGACTTCACAGTAATCAAGTCCAGATCTGCAGTGTCATTGTTGGCTCCTGTATCGATCCCTTGTTTAATGGCTGCACCTCCGCACCAGGAACAGGAGACGGGTGGAGATGGGGGGAAAGAGAGAACTGAAGGAGTAGTGTTTCCTGAGTATTGTCTGATTGCCGAACGGAGCTCTAGCAGATTGTGTGTTGAGGAACTCTCTTATCAGCTGCTGGGTGACTGACACCAGCTTGTTTCTGTACTGGGACACTGGGATTAGATTTTCTTTTTAAAGGAGAGCGCTTATTGTCTGTATTTTAGAGTAGCCTCAAAAGTGAGGGATAGAACACACACACACAAATACACAAGAGTGGATATAAACTGTGGAGAAAGAGATTCAATATTCTCATTTATTAACTTTCAGCACAATAATATGATGTGATCAATTGATTTCTTTTTACTGTGAGTTTACTTACAGTTACTTGATGTTCCATCATGCGACCTTATACATTATTTCTACTCTGTTTTCTGAGTCTTGTGGATGTAACGCTGTGGTATATTTGCTTGTAACCCTCAGATATAATGGTGCCAATTTTAACGTGTAAGTACAACGTATACATACAAAACAAGGACTTTTTTTTTTCTATCTATGCATATATATATACACATACATATATAGCTACTTAGCCAAACATACAGAAAAAGGAGTTGCTGTTAACACACAGTAAAAGACGAATTCTGACAGATGCATTCACAAATGTAAACCTTGACCTTTGCCGGTGCTGCTCTACAATCAAACACTGGCTTGTGTTACTAACTTTGGGCCCGAGATCAATGGAGGTCTGTTTTTTTTCCATCCACCTCCTTGACCGCCATGGAGACGGAGCACTCCACATGGCTAATGAGATTTGGCTTGACTTGAGCCCTTCTTAATTTTCCGCTGTGTCAACAAGATGAGAAGATTTACGTGAACAAACAAACACACAAACACACACACAATCAGTCTTTTTTGATTGAGCATGTTGATGATAAATATTAAGAGATAATCAGGGAAACATTCAGGATTTGGCTTGATTGTGATCGCAAAAATACAAATCAAACCCTGTAGGACTTGTTTAAAAATCTCTTTATATCAAACGCTTCAGTTGGGAATTTCTAATGAAAACCTATTTTTCACAATTGGTCAAGGAGACTAAACTGTGGCTCAGTGTCATGTGTGATTAGAGTGAAGTCCTGCTCCTTCCACCAGTAAACAGCTGGATTAAAGCCCTAGGCAGCATCACCACAGACTCTCTGTTGATCCACACGTCCTTGCCCAACAATTTGTGCTGCTAAGCGCCATTAACATGTCCTATGTAAGACACATTTAAGCCTGTAATCGCCTGTGCCTCTGTGAGTCTGTCTAAGTGTGTGCGCTTGTGTCAACTTGTGAACCTGACCCATATCTCACATGGTGACATGCTGTGGGACTAAATCTGCAGATGCGGCAGTGCGCCTGCCAGTCAGGTCAAACTACCCACACCGCTCCGTGCCAGATGGCAGGAGACACTGATACTGTCGGTTTTGGCTGGTGGCTCCTCTCGCTTCAGTTTGCCTCGCCTGGCACCCGAGAGCGATTTTAGCCAAGGGCCGAGCAGAATGTAAGGCATCGGGGTTATGGTCGTCTAAGAGGAGGGAATTTGGCCCCCCTGCTTCAACTGGGTCTCATCTGGCCCAGTGCAGCCTGTCCCAAGCACCTGTTGCTCACTCTATCCCGATGTGGTCGGCTTCGTTCAGAGACGTGGGAAGGGTGTAGCCACCCGCCTGCCAAATGCCGCTGATATACGCAGCTGTGTCGAGCCGTGAATTAATATTGTAAATTAAAAGCCTGAACACGACGAGTGGGACGGGGACACGGCAGCTTCCCCTGTGTGTCATGTACGGGTTGAGACTGGCTGACAGGGCAGTAATGAAATACAGTACCCCGGCCCTTCATGCTACAGAAATAGCAACATTTTTCCTGTCACCAAAACAAGGTGATTTACAGATTTTATTTTTGGTAGCCGGGCAGAACATGTTTGAGCAGACGGATATTTGTGCTCACTGAGAGGAACATGTGCTTTTTTTACGAAGACAACATTTGAAACAAACCAAACTAAATAATGGAGGTTAAAGCAACACCATGTAACTTTTACCGACCAACAGCGCCCTCTGCAGCCACGTGGGGTGATTAACTCTGGCTTTGTGTTTTTCAAGTACAAAGCCAAGGTCAGTGAGTGGGATGGAACTTACCCATGATCCTTGGCTTCCGGAGCCAGATGTGCCAGTGTAACTAATACACCAAACCTTAGATTAAGAATTCTTCATATATGAAACAGATCTACAGCTCAGCATTACACTCGCTGGTCCATATCCCACACAGGAGATATACCCACTAACAAAGTTACATCGAGTTAGGACAGATGTTCAGGGTGGGAATACAATTTTCAAGATGCTTATTTAAGGTTAAAAGTTCAGTGCGTAGAATTTAGTGACATCTAGAGGTGAAGTTCAAAAGGTGTTCAGTTTGTCTAGCCTGAGCTACTGTAAAAAACATGGCGGCTTCCATACAGAAGACCTGCTCCAGATGTAAATATAAAGTATTTAAATATAAAGGGCTCATTCTAGGCTAAAGTAAACAAAAATTTGGACAATTTAGATGAAACACACTACTGAAAACATCCCTTTAACCTAAATCTCACACACTGGACCTTTTTAAAATATTCATAATTATTAAGAACAAGTAGAGACACTGCGACATAATAATTGTTCCTGTGTGACCCCCTGCAGTATAAAGCCTCTGCCTTGTCCTGCTGTGGACGCTGCAGTTCCCTGCTGCCGTGTGCAGTCGGCAGGCAGCCAGGGGCGTCCAGGGCGTGGTGGGATAAGCTTTCACCTACGCACTATTTGTCAGCAAGTCTGTAGCATCCCACAGGGGTCTGTGACAGCAGCAGAGCAGGTGGAGGATGGCAGCGGAGACGGTGGAGGAGATAAGGAGACAGCCCCACCGGCTTTGTCTCCAGGATACAGTGGCAAGTGAGATGGCAGAGGAGGCGTCTGTTTAACCACATGGGAGACCCATTAGAACTGTACCTCCTCCCCGTCTGACTTCCTCAGCCCCGTGAAGAGCCCACCTGGGAGGACGATGGGATCTGTATCACGATGAGCTTATGTCTCCCTCGTCCCATAACCCCACCCCAGCCCAACACCACCCCTCGACCCAGGGGCCCCTTTCAGAGGAAGCTAAGTGCCAGGCCCCTGCTGGCCTGTCTCCGGCTCAGGATGGGTCCCTTGTGGAGTCCCATCCATACGTCACTGGCAGCAGCGGAGACAGAGAGCACTCCCTCACCGGTTACAGCGGCAGCATCCTCCCATTGTCTGCCTGCAGCCTGCCTCTCTCTTCTGTCAGTGTCCCGGAGCAGAGGGGAATAGTGTGGAGGAACCTGACGGGGAAGGAATCCCACTGCGCACCGAGGCCTCGCACAAACCGGAATGTAACCTTATATGAATTAATGCTGCAAGCCAAGTCCAGGGCACAGTGGAGAGTTGTGAAGAAACACAAGTAGCTCTGCAGGGAGTGAGAAGTGATACAACATATTTCCAGGATTTGCACTGAAGAGGAAGACGGCGGAAAGTCGACGTGAGGACGACTGGATTTCTGTGACGTTCGAGGAGATTCTTTTATGCTTTTATTTTGTCGAATGGAGCCAAGGAGCGACACCCGCAGTTTCCAGATGTAGAGCAGTGGGACGTGCAGGCCTGGCATCGTGTTCATCCTTTGTTTTGCTTCTGATGGCATCCGTCTGATCTCTGACCTGCTGAGAAACTACCTCCCCCCTCCCCCCGGGGGCTGGAGATGGTGTGCGGAGGCTGAGCTTGGCTTCGGGGTCTGGTTGTAGCAGCATGGGTGAGATGTGCTATGTGGGAAGACGGGACCTCACCCGCCTGCTGTGGGTTTAGCCTCCTCCTCCACGGCTGCTGCTGGGGCCGGAGCAGGAGGGTCCAGCCTGAGGTATGTGTGGAGGCGGAAATAAAAAATGTCCAAATCACATGCCGTGGACCTCTCCCTCTGTTTTAAAACTTTGATTTCCTGTTCCGAGTATTTAAATTTCTATTTGGAGAATTGTTTGCACAGTTTTTCTGTTCGTGTTGTGTCATGTGTACACAAACTGGGATGCTTTGTTTCTTTTGGTTGTCATAGAGAGTCACACTGTATGTGCATTTCTCTGCTCCACCTGCTTCCTCTCACCAACGCTATGTTACCTGGGAGACAATGCACTCGGTATAATAACTCTCCCTGGTAAACTGTAATAAACGTTTACAGAGGTTTACAGTGGCAGGCATGGTGGCAGTTTCATTACGTGTGATAGTTCAGAAATGTCACTTCTGTTTTCTCTGCACACTTCATTGTTAAGGGAACAGTTTAATATTTGGTTTAGAGACAGAGTTTAAAGAATCTGACTGGTCTTGTCATAACCAAAGACTGTCTTAATAAATATGGGAACACTTGAAGAAACTTAAGATCAAAACTGCCTCAAATGAGAGAAAGCATCTCTGGGAAGAAATTATTTGACGTTTTAGTTTGGCTCATGTCCCACTCACTAACACGGAGGAGGCAGGGGTTATTAGCTATACTGCAGCCCGCCACTAGGAGGTGAATGAGCTGCTTTGGCTTCACTTTTGGGGAAGTAGCTGTAAGGATTAAACAAACGAGATGTACATTGATCGGAAGCAGTTTCTTCGTTTTTCAAATCTTTAAGCTGGAAGCAGCATATTTGAGAGATATCCATCTTTGAATTAAACCCTCAGCGTGAATGCAAAAAGATGAAACATTTAAACTAAACATTGCTGTGCTTGTCTGATACTCCACGACATGTTTTTCACCATAGTGCAGCAGTGTGGAGATGAAAGTGGATCCGAAACGATGTGTGATTGTGTTGTGTAAGCGCCCTACAAACAAATAATGCTGGTCGGTAATCCAGGTTGTGTAAGATGAATGTCTGCTGCGGCTCGTTGTTATTAATCAGGCCAGATTTAAAGAAGCCTCCCACTTCTGAGAAGTGTTCCCTGTCTCCCTCTCGCTGTCCACTTGTTCCCTGGTCCTCCTGGAAGCCGGCCTCTCCACCAGCAGGGACCCAAATCACTCCTATCCTGAAATCATGCCTCTTGCATGTTCCTTAGCTGCACTCAACAGGTCGAATCCAGCCCCACTTGTGTTTCCTAGCTTTTTTTGTTATGGTTGATTTATGAAATTGCTTCAGAGTAATAATGAGGAGCAGCTTCCTGGATAGCTGCTAATCCAGTCCCAAGGTAGATGCTGATTACTGAAGTGGCCACTGCTGTTGCATAACTGCTGTCTTCTAATCATATTCATCTCCTTGCTCCGGGCTCTTCATCACATGGAGCAGCTGAGTTGTTTTCCCCTCTGCAGCGGGGATTAGTCAAACTTGAGCCATGAAAACAACTCTGAGGTTTCGATCCCTGAAGGATAAAATATGATTTCACAAGTTTGTGTGATCAGATGAAAACCTGCTCAAACTGAAGATCTGGGATGTTTATGTCTCTCTTCTCTTAGTATAATAAGGTTCATTGAAATATGTTGGCTGCACAGTGTGGGCTAGAAATAAATCGAGCAATAAGATCGTTTTTTTATTCATCGTTTCTGAAAACTTAACGTGTAATGTATCATCAGCCAAAGATGATATCATATGTTAAATAACCTTTTTTTTATTTGTCTTCTTCCATTAGTAATAGTTGATTCTGTAACATTGTTAGAGCTTTTATTATGGCGAGGACTCCCAAAACTGATAACTAATCAACAGAAAATCCTTAACTAAAAACCTTTTGGGGTTTTGGGGGTTGTGTTTTTTAGAATTTTGGGTTTTATTTGAGAATTTGTTTATGCTTAAAACCTAGTTGGATCCTGTAGCCCATACTTTATAGGCATATAGAGGAAGCAACCCTCATTTGTATTATTTCATTAGAAGTTCTAAATATATCTCAACATGAGGTAATTTAATATTAGACAAATTAATTAGCAAAAGGGGTTTAAAAGCATTTTTCTCCCCATCATTTGATGTTGAAAGGTTTAAGATAGGATGCAACTTTACTGATCCTCTGTGGAGGAAAATAAGGGGAAAGAACTACAGAGGAAATTCACCAGTCACACAGAAGCACAATAACTTTTCAGTGTAGAGAATACAAATGGATAGATGACAATGGACAATAAGTGATATTTAATTATATTGGAGATAAAAAACATTCAACATTTGTGTCCGGTTTAGAATTCTGTGTCTCTTTGATGTTATCGGTGAAACTCTTGGATCAAGTCCCGCTGGACCCGGATGAAAGCGACAGAGTCCGGTTTGTTCTGCTGCTCAGAGATGAGGTTTCCTGCGAAGGGGACGCGTCGGTGTGACGGGGGGGGTCAGTCTGTGGGTGTCACTGATGGAACAGTGTGGCCACGGCGTGAAGCGTGCGTCGGTGCTCAAACCCCTTCCTGGTTCGTTGGAGCGCGCATCAACCACCGGATAAAAAAAACAAATCTATATCTGGACGGGGCCAGCTGTCCGCGGCAGGAACCTGAACAGGTGGCTCCTGCGACGTCTTAAGGCGCAGGGACCCTCAGCAGCTTGTCTCCCTCGCTAATCTGTTCTCTGACGACAGCGCAGTTGTACGCCATGTGTGCGTAAAACCCCCCGCAGCGCAGCAGCAGCTTCGGGATCCGTGGATCTGATCAGTCGTCGGGAGTTTCCTCATCACTCGGTGAAGCTGGACCGGAGGAGAGAGAGAGAGTCCTGGTTTTGAGGCTGGAATCACAGAGTTGGATACAATGAGTCTCCATTGGATTTTATAATAATCTCTCGTCTGGGTTCGGATTTCTTCATAACAGCATGTTGCCAGAAATAAACAACAAGGTGAGGAGTTACTGTGGTTGGATGACGGGGGGCAGGAATACAATGTGGTTCACTGAGGTGTGACTGTGGTACTGTTATTTATAATATCTACATGTTATGAATATAAAATTAATCTGGTTATTTTATCAATTCAAGAGTTTCTATATTCTTACACTCTACATCACATTAATAATCCCATTTAGGTTTAAAACTAACACACATTCCATATTTCTCTTCAAACAATGTGCTCGTATAGTGAAAAGGTTTTTATTAAGTGAATATTCTCTTTATTTTCATATTTGTGCCTCCGTCTATTCTCTCGTCTCCCTCGTTCTGACGATCCACTGCTGTAACAAGGGAATTCTTCTGCGTGGGAGGTTTCATAGTCTTATCTAGTCTTAGTGTATTTAATGTATAGGTTTTTCCATGCTATAAGAGGCACTTTGGACCAGATGCATGGCTTCACTCCAGGCTCATTCCATTTCAGGTGGAGACCTTCCACAGGTATCCTTGAAAATCAATCATTTCATCAAAATTCTCTCTTCATCTTCAGTGATTCTCACATTATCCCACTTTAAGGCTTATTTTGTATAGTCCAGCCCCTTTCTCTTGTGACCACACGCCAAGTTATGATGGAAAAATCGGATCCATTTCTATTTCAGTCGGACATTTAGCTTATTTCAGTGTTTGTTGTGCTGACAGTTTCTGTAAGTCTAAATGCGTTCTGGGTGTATTCCCCCCCCCCCCCCCCCTACAAGGAAACCAATGTAAATTTAACCCTTTGCTGTTTTTAAATCTTAGAAGAATTTGGTGTCTTTCATTTTTTTTTGGGTGTCAGAGGTGAGAAGCGCAGGAATGTTTGCTTTGCCACCCGTCTGAACAATGATTGATTAGTGATGATGGTGACTTCTCATGCATCCACCACTTGAGACCAACAGGGAACAGCTTGTTGTGCAGTGAAAGTGACAGAAAACCTGGTTATATATATGAATAATGACTGTACGTGTCTGACGGTGTCTCTGAGCACAGCTTGTTGATGTTTACCCTCAGCTGGTTTTGTTGCCTTGTTGACCCTTTGACCAAATGATCCTTGTGAACCCAGACGTGCTGGGATGATCCTCCAGCTATGACCTCACGGATCAAGAGTCAGCTCGGCTCTTGACCGTAGTTTCCTTGTGTTTACTTCCAATGATTAATTCATGAAGCTTCATCGAATTCATCCGACATGTGGATGGACCTGCATTCATCAGCACTTCATTAAAGTGATTCCTGTTTAACACACTGAAGTTAGGCACATTTTAAACATCAGCTGAATGTTGAATCCTCATCTTCCACTGATTGTAATGAGGGCGGCGTAGTGGTGCAGTGGTTGGCGCTGTCGCCTCAGTTGCTGGGTTCGACCCTGTCGATCTGCTGGGCCCTATACGTCACTGTGGAGTTTAGCAGGATCTCCCATGTGTGGGTGTTCTCATGCAGTATGTTAATTTTAGACTCTACATTGCCTGTAGGTGTGAATGTGAGCATGAACGGTTATTTGCCTGTATATACAGTATATACAGTGTATGGACTGGGATTGCCGTTATAACCTGTTATTATTTCTATATATGATTAATCTCATTCATCTCAGGGTAATAAAAGGTCACGGTCATTCCTACTGGCACTGGGCACATGTAATGATGTCACTGGGTTTCCACTGGCTCAGTGCTCATTAGCCAGGCTTACAGCAGAACCTCTGCAGGTGATGCTTTGGATGCCGACCTGCCACAGTGACCTACATGGCTCCTGAGATTGTAACATGAATACACTGAGGTATTGTTCCCTCGTTTGGCTTCGTGTGGTTTCATTATCACAACAACAGACGGATGGTGGACAACATGAGCGAGGGAGTGTTTAGCAGAATGTGTTTACTTGCCTCAGCTGAGCAGTTGGAGTCTCAGAGGTTTATAAGTCGGTGATAAGAAGTTATCTCTGCAGCAGCTTGGATTTATTCATTTGATTGACAGGTACAGGGAGGTTTAGTGTTGGCCAGCCTCCACCAAAAGATGTGAACCCAGTGTTTCACTCTGAGGTGGATCAGTTTGTCTCGTCCCCCTGCAGGAAATATCTCTTTCGCCTAAGATCATGATTGAGGACGTTGTCTCTCATCCACTCAGTTTGTCTTCCTCCCTCCCTCTGTCCCATCCTGCCAGGCTGGCAGGGTTTAGCTCACATCCCCATATGGGCCTGGAGCTTTACTTCACCCATCTGGTGTCGCCCCAACACCAACACGACCCACTGATTAATAAAGCACGTGTAAGCTTCCTTGGTTTCGAAGTGTGCCTGTAATCAACTATGCTGTTTATTTTACCCCCCCGCCCAACATTTTTAACCCATTCAGTTCAGTCCTTCAGTTTCTCTGCAGGCACGTGCACTGCTGACCACATGGATGTGCACATGGCCACACACCTGCAGGGGAGTGCTTGACAGTGAGAGTGAGGATCCTTGTTGCTGGGTTTTTGCAGGAGTAATCTATTCTCGGATCGCAGTGCATTATTTTTGCTTGTGTGGCTGCAGCCTCGCTCGGTCGCCCACAGGCTGCACGGACCCAAGAGACACTTTTCAGTATTGTTATTTAACGTGCCTGTGAGACGAAGAAAAATATGGTTTCTCATTTTCTATTATTACTTCAGCATTTCGTGTTAAATGAGAAGCGTCTCTTTCTCCCCCTCAATCTTGTCACATGTTTCATGTTTCGCTCTCGTTCCTCCCACAGACGTCACGACCGGAGGCTTTCCCTCACCCCCACAGACTCCCAGCAGAGGGAAACCGGCTCGGAACAAACCGTTCCTGCTCACAGGTCAGCATCCCCCCCCCCCCCCCCCCCCCCCTTCTGTAACACGCTGCAGCATCTGACCCAGAACCCACAGTTTGAATTATGTAATTTGCTGCTTAAATTATTCTTGAGCGCTAACATTTGCATTCTACTGCAAACACCTGCAGTAAACTATACCAGAATGTGATAAATGATTATCCTTGGCTATAATTGTATTATTTTGGTTATCAACTTTTGAATGAAGTATGCATTTCAAGGATAATGAAGCAGCTCATTAGGAAAAAAAGTGCCTAATTATAAAATATCATGGTTGTCCATATAAATAAGAACAAAATGGACATGAGTGCACTCGTCCGTCTGCACACACGAGGCCATGTGGTGTCACGCATCAAAGATGTCCAGTGATACGAGAGCATCTTATTTAGAGAGCATGCCCCCCAGCTACGTACAGCCACATAGCTGTGTTTACTTCCTCGGCCTGTTGTGGCAGGTGCTTTGCGACTATTTTTAGCCTTATCTCCAAGCGTCATAACCAAGTTGGCAGATCCTGCAGCAGCTCTAAACACGTGAGAAATATCAGAACCATTCACTGTATGGATGGGAGAGCTTTTATTTCCTGTTGATAATTAATGTGAAATAATTTAAACGGAGGGACAGATCTGCTTTGAGTTTCTCGACTTGAAATTTAAATTTGTGGATTTTTTTTATCATAAGTGGAAATGGGTTTTAAATATGTTTTTTCGAACCCCCCCTCTAGACTCGGATGAGCCTGTAGGATGTCTTATTTTTTCCTCAGAGCACAGGGCAGAGCTCTAATTTTGCCCATCATTGCCCGGGGCTGGGGCTTTGAGGCAGTAACACATGTAGTCGTGCCCCCGGAGCAAGCAGGATGGCAGCCAGAGAAGAGCAGGTTGTAGCTCTTCACCTCCCCTACAGGTCTGCCCCCGCGGACAGGCCCTGTCAGGACCCGGCCTCACGGAGCTCTGTCCCCATTTCACTCTCACCCCCCCCTGATCAGTAATTCCAGCCCGCCTATACCCGCTGCAGGGGGTGGGAGAGGAGGGGGGGGGAGCTGGGTTGGCCGGGTCACCTGAGCCTGCACCTCCGAGACGCATGTGAAAGGGGATGTAGATCCCAAACCAAAACTGAGGAGGTCACAGCCCGACATGGAGCAGGTGGAAAGGAGGCTGTGACAGAGCGTGTAGCTGCAGCTCGAACAGGAATAACTGACCTCGCTCTGCTGCGGCTGCTTTTTGATGAATGTTTTCAAATGTGCTCCTGAGTGTTTGTTATTCTGGGAGACTCCCTGCAGAAAAGATCTTTGAAGCAAGTTCTGGCAGTTTTTTGTTTATTCTCACTAATATCCTCCCTGGATTTGTGAATTAAAGGCTATCATTACATCTTCAGCTAAAAATATGACTATCTATTTATCTCCACAATCCATCCTTGATGTCACAAGTGTGAAGTTCTTCTAAAATTCTTAAAAATCCTCCCTGTGATTTGCAGAAGTTTGGCCCGGGTGTAGGGACGCTGCCCCAGCTCGAGCCACCAGTGGTCCAGGTGGTGGTCAGCAATGCCAAAAACCAGCACCAGCAGTCGGACAACATCCTGCCCCAAATCGCCAACAAGGGGGGTCAGAACAACTTCCAGACGCACAAGGTGAGCCTCTAGTGCAGTTACGAGTTCCTTAAATGTGTTTTGATTGAAGGGAAATTAACAGATCCTCTTCTTTCCCTGTGTGTGTTTTCATGACAGGACGAGAGGCCGAAGCCCGCCCAGCAGTTCAGCATGCGGTTCGGTGGAGTGACGGATAAAGTGTCCGTCCCTCGCAACAGCAAGATGTCCAGCAACAAGCAGGAGAAGGAGAAGGCATATGAGGGACAGAGACTACCCATGTCACCCATAGGTGTGTTGTTAGAGTCAGAACGTCACAGAGACGTTATCGCATATCTTCATTTTTAAACACTCAGCATGTTGGCATACAAGGCGACTCTTCACAATCCTCTTCACTTGGCAGAGGTGTAATCAATATGAAAGTGATTCATCCTCCTCCTCCTCCTCCTCCTTATTCCTCCTGCAGAGGCGCTGAAGAACTTCCAGGAGCGGCTGACGGCGTTTGAGCAGGAGGAAATCGCAGACTACAGCGAGCTCTGGTTCCTGGGTCTGGCCTCTCAGAAGATCGTGGGCTCCCAAGGAGCGCCGCAAAACTCCGGATATGATGACGAGCACGGAAGCTACATCAGGGTAATGTCTTCATAACAGGTTTAACATTTGCGATGATATCCGGAGTATCTTCAGACATTCTCCATAGGGGGCTGTATGGAGATCCCTTTCCGCAGGATTTACCCCGAGCTGGTGGGCACATTGATGAAGTTCCTAAAACGAGACAGACACAAATAATAAAGAATATTAATATCTCTGGATTAAGTTGATTCTTTAACCTCATCTACAGTGATGTGAACATGTTCAGTGTCATATGGGCAAAAAAATGTAAAATCCAAAATCATCAGGGACTCGAGGAGGTCTGTTTAGCCCGGAAACTTTAAAAAACACATTGTGCATGTGATTGTGTAAAGACATGGAATTAAGGTCATTTTAAAGTAAGAAGGTTATGTGAAAATATGAAGACGCCATGTTCTGTATCTTTTCACTCTCTTTCTCACACACACACACACACGCACACATCCACAGACACACACTCCTTCCAAGCTGCCTGCGCTGCCTCCATTTGACCTTAATCCAGCAGCTGCAGTCATTATTCTTGAACAGTGTGTTACAAGAACCTGCTCTGAGGAGACAGTTTGATCCTCTTTATGCTGAATGAGCTGTTAAAGCCTGAGTGAATAACCACTGTTCGAGGATCAGTCAGTTACATACACTCATATTACGCATAATACTGTAAGTAAATATGTAAAAGGTTGAATGAATCAGTGAATTCTGCTTTAATGTTCCCTGTGCTCGTCCTCTTGCTCTTCCAGGTGCTGCACGACCACATCGCCTACAGGTTTGAGGTTCTTGAGGTGATCGGGAAAGGCTCCTTCGGGCAGGTCCTGAAATGTCTTGACCACAAAACCAATGAACTCGTAGCCATCAAGATGATTCGCAACAAGAAAAGGTAACAAACAAAAAGCCACAAACGTGAACAGCAATAGAGCTAATTCAGTTTCTTTTTATAAAACATGTTGACGATTTAATCAAAGCAGATAAACCAGGTAGGATGAGCGCACAGTTTTCTAACTCTACTCTCCAAGAGAGCTCTGCACAAACGATAAAAAGTGACAGTGTATCGTAGAACTATTTGAGGAGGACTCACTAATGACAAGGAGAACGTTTAGAACTGGCACCGCACCACTTCAATTTAATTCTGACCCATTCATGTGTAATTAAATCTTTGTTAAACAGCTAATCCACTTTGTTAGAACCAGACAACCTGCATGTGACTGTGTAGATTGAGTAAATCTCCACGTTCAGGGAGTGTGGTATTCGTGTGAGACCTGATCCGTCCCGTTGTGAGGTTTTTTCCCACATGCCTGCGCCGTGATCGTTTTACATCTCAGGACTCTGCCAAAATCGCTGAGATCCTGATTTAGCATGACGCAAGTCGGCACCTCCTCGGTGTAATCTTACCTGTCCCTGCTCGCTGAGGAGCGCTGGGGCAGCAACAGGCATGAGGGCCTGTAGGTTCGATGCCGCAGGAGCTGTCGGGTTTTACCACCGCTTCAATAATGCAGAAAACAAAATGGGTGCAAACTGGCACAGCACAGACCGAAGGGGAAGTGTTCCCTGTGTCAGATAGCTGTGGCAGATCCTCTTTCTCCTGGAGGAGGATTGTGACTGCTGGACATGAAGGAGGGATTTGAGGGATTTTTGTGCTTGGACAAAACATGTTCATGTTGTTTATCAAACATTTTGAAAGAGTCCAAAAGTTGGTTTATTCTGACGTGGCTGTATCTGGAACATATCATCTTTAAATCACAGGTTGTACCGGTGAATCTAACAACTCTGCACATTTCCCCCGTAGGTTTCACCACCAGGCTCTGGTGGAGCTGAAGATCCTGGATGTGATCAAGCGGAAAGACAAGGACAACCTCCACAACGTCATCCACATGAAGGAGTACTTCTACTTCCGAAACCACCTCTGCATCTCCTTTGAGCTCCTCGGGTTTGTCCACTTACTCGTCCAGCACACAGGCCTGCACGTTCAGGAAAGACACGACTGAATAATTCATCTCTTAATCGAGCGCGGTCATGGTTAGCCACCTTTCCCCAGGTGCACCAGCAGGGTGTGGGTCACCAGAGGCCCTTCTCACTTGTCTCTAGCCATTACCTCCACATGGAGTCAGTGAGAAGTCAAGTGTTTACCTGTGCACCCTCAACATCTGCATTGGAACACTGAAGTCCTCTATCTATATTTCAGGGGAGATAGTTGTGTGTATCAGTGTGGATGAGTGACCTTTAGAGGACGTCTTGGACTGCCACCTCGTCTTAGGTTACCGCCAACCAATCCTTTAGTTAAGGCCTTGATTAGGTCGCTATCTCTTACCCCTTCTTGCTTCATGGTGTGAAGGCTCGTGTTGCACAGGCTAAAGACGTTTGTGCTTATCACAAGTGGCACGAAATAGCACGAGGATACACTGCTTGTCAATCATAGATAATTTCCAAGTGACAAGTAAGTGGAAGGTTTACACGATGTAAAGTGTAGAGTGACATAACTTTGTCTGCCGTGTTTCTTTTCATTTATTTGAGTATAGCGTTTTTATAAAGTCATCACTGAACTCACTCTATGATAAAATGCAATGTATTCATTTTGAGGAACTACAACAAAAGGAATTCAACTTTCTTTGCATTTTTTGTTTTGTTTCCCCCCCACAGGGTGAACTTGTATGAGCTCATCAAAAAAAACAACTTCCAGGGTTTCAGTCTTGCCCTCATCCGGCGCTTTGCCCACGCGCTGCTCAGGTGCCTGCAGATGCTGCACAGGGAGAAGATTATCCACTGTGACCTCAAACCGGTACTGACTCATAAAGATCAAGTTATCATACAGAGAATATGGAGAATAGGGCTGAAGCAAAAAAAATGTAGCGCCACAAAACATACAACATATTATAAACATTACATAAGAAGAGACAACAAAGGACTGTGTTGACCACTGGTGATTAAGTTGCTGTATGTTATCACAGTACAGAGTGAGTATATGGAAATCCATATGTAACTTATAGATATAGAGCAAGATACAGTATTGCTGTAAAAACTAGGTGTGTTAAAGTATAATAGAATATAGTATACCTCAATATATGATATAATAATTATTTATTATTATTAGCATTATTGTATATTATGTTATTATTCACTTTCTATGGTGTTCTTGTTAACAAAGTAAAAAATGTCTTCACAAAAGGATAAAACAACAAAACAAATTTAATTTAAAGGGATTCAAAAATTTGTGACAGATGTAACATATTACATATGGTTGTTTTATCTGTATTGCATCTGTAAACCCTTAACCGATATGTGAAATATAAATATGGTGCAGTCAATAGAACCTGGCGTCACTCAGACCTCTACACCGAACCACTGGACTGCATCTGATACGTGCCCTGCAGAGACAATAGTGTGAATGTTGCTCCCTCTTGTGGAGCATTGTAACATCAGCAGTGCTCCTGAGAAGCAGCCGTGTCTGAATGGTTTTGTGTTTACTTCTGCACAGGAGAACATTCTTCTTTCTCAGAGAGGACCAGGGAACATCAAGGTCGTGGACTTTGGCTCGAGCTGTTATGAGCAACAGAGAGGTGAGAGCATAAGGAATGAAAACACAGTTTTTAGAGGTGATTTCCAAGAAGTCATATATGAACTTGCTTTCGTTCTCCTCCGTTAGTCTACACCTACATCCAGAGCCGCTTCTACCGCTCCCCAGAGGTGATCCTGGGTCAGCCGTACAGCATGGCCATCGACATGTGGAGTCTGGGCTGCATCCTCGCGGAGCTCTACACAGGCTATCCTCTCTTTCCTGGAGAGAGCGAAGTGGAGCAGATAGCTTGCATAATGGAGGTAGTCCAAGGAAATAGATGTGTCTCTATTTATTATTATACTCATTAATGAGATGTGTTTGCTGAGTATATGAAGGTAACCAGATATTATTACTCGCAGGTTCTCGGGATGCCTCCAAATGATTTTGTTCAGTCGGCGTCGAGGAGGAGGTTGTTCTTCGGTGAGAAGTCTTCTTCACTGACACAACTTTATTTCTGCGGATATTTAATTTGTTATATTCCATTCTTTTGCAGATTATAGAGCCGGATAACAAATGTGGGATTGCAGGATAAAACCCTCTGCTGTGTTTTTTGTGTAGATTCCAAAGGAAACCCGAGGAACATCACCAACAGCAAGGGGAAGAAGCGGAGGCCGAACTCCAAGGAGCTGTCGGCTGCTTTGAAAACCAATGATGCTCTGTTCCTGGACTTCATCAAACGCTGCCTCACGTATGTCACATTCACACTCCTTTGAAATAATACGCTCCTTTTATTTCATCCTGAAGTGACTGCATTAAAGCGTTTGCTAACTGAAATTATTTTGCCTCTTCTTCTCAGTTGGGATCCGACCAAGCGACTGAGTCCTGACGAGGGTTTGCAGCACGAGTGGATCCTGGAGGGGAACTTCAACAGAGTGCGGCCAAGAACCAGGCCGGTGGTGAAGAAGACCTCAGACAGTTCCACCAGCACAGACAGACAGACTAACAGCAGGCCTGGTAAGAGTAGAGTCACCATCCATACCATGCATATTATTCCCTTGTGAGATTTCATGATACTGAAAGTACTTCACATTAGTGTCGATTCAATTAAATAACAACATTAACAAAACTCATTCAGTGTAGAAGTCTTTATGTCCACATAGACACATGCATATTTACACATTTACTGTACATAGACATACATACATATAAATCACATACTTTTATGCCTCTTAATTAAAATATCAAGTCTAATTTAAACACTGATTTACTCGTATACTGTTCATTCCAAATATTAGTTATAACAAGGATTTTAGATGTCAAAAAATTTGTCAGGCGAATTCTTATAATTACTATGTTGTGTGAAACAATTTCAATCAATAATTTAGTAATTAATACGAAATACAAATTATTTCCACTCTGTGATTATGGACAGGGATTAAGCTGGATTGGTATGAAGAAATGTCACTTCATTGTTATTATGATGTCCAGTAATAATAATGATAAAAATCTGAAGCCATGCTCAGACAAACCCACACTACAGTTCTTTGTGTTCACCTCCAGCTAACGTTTAATGTCTTCTCTTACCACGGCGCAGGGGAGAAGGTCAGCTCAGAGAGGAGCACTGACGACCAGCTGAACAGAGACAGCTCGGAAACAGGAACCAACACGGCAGCTTCCGAGCGGCTGCGGCCCATCGGGGCCTCGGCGGAGGAGGAGGAGGTGTGCGAGGGCGACGGGAAACTCTCCACGGACGCCAAACAGCAAGGAGGTGGTGAAAGGCCCGTTCACATCTTCATCAAACCGCAGGAGGAAGTGGGCACCGAGAGGAAAGACAGCCAGGAGCCATCTCAGTGTTTGCCACCTATCATGTAACAGTCTGAGGGGAAATGTGCTGCGTTCATGACGAGTGGGGAACTGGGGACATTCGCAGTTCTCCCACTTCCCACCTGAGTGAGGCAGTGGTGGTGAACGGACAGCTGAGAGCCTGTTTGACTCTGCACACGCAGAGAATGTTAAAGATCCTCCATGTTGCTGCTGCGTCTACATGAGGTCGAAAAGCAAAGCGTGAGAGAAGTGAGACTTCCTGAGTTTCAGGTAGAAAAAGCTGCTCGAACCCAAGTTTCCCACCAGTTCCCACCGGCCATGAACTAAACCCTGACGTGTGGTGGCAGAGATCTCCTTTTTATTGCCGTCTTAGTGGATTATCTCGATTCTGAGTTTGTGTGACTGTGACATCAATCAACCACTTTCTTTTATATAAGGGAGTGAAGCTGTCGATGGAATGTGTGACAGTGGAGTCGTCGGTGTCCAGTTCAGATCGAATGGTTCAATATCTTCATCGTTGTCTCCGCTGTCCCTGTCTCCTGTGTTATTTATTGAAACCAATCTTTGCTGTGCATTGACATCTCATTTTTTTAGAGCGCTCATACCTCCACCAACAGTCAATTCAATCAAGCTGCACCAGACTTCACACACTAATAGATATCAGTCTCTTAATTGTGCCGGATTTTTATTCATCCAGAGTCCTGAATTATTCCCTGGGAAATGGGTGAAAATGACAACTACAAAAAAATTAAATGCAATTCAACAGTAATATTCCTGGATCACATCCTTCCTCCAAGTTTGATCGAAATCCACCCGATGGTTTGAACCCTGCTGACAAACAAACAAAGTGCAAATCGGTTTTCTGCTTCTTTTTTTTCTTTGCTTTTAAAACATTTTCGCTTCACTTAAAAACTGACACTCACGTGAGGGTAAAAGATTTGAAGGATTTTTGTGCAATAAAGGCTGAGCCAAAAAAAAAAAAACTTTCTTTTTTTTAATCATGTTGACAAGGAAGTTATTATCATGTACTTTGTAATTGTAGATTGCAGTTGATTACCTAGTGATTATTGCTTTATTTATTATGAGAAATGTTCGATCCTATGTTCAATATTTGTGCAACAATTTAATTGACGGTCATAAAGTATGTATTTGTAATAGAATGTGTTGTACATATTTCTGGTCTTTCTTATGTATGTGTAATACAAGACTTATTTAAGAAAAAATATTTTAAGATATTTGTGGAGGGTTTAGACAAGGTTTTACTTGTTGTGTTGTCACTGTATGGAAACATTATGTCTGTGTCATTCAGGATATTTTTTATATTAGAAACAAACAAGACAATCCTACTATTGATAGCTTGTGCCTTGCAGTATTAGAAATCTTGCACTTAATATCGTGTGTGAGAACACCTGGATAGAAACAGCTGGATTCTTACCTGTCAAACATGTAGACAGAGTTGCCAGGATCCCTCCAATTTGACATAATCATGTCTCTGGTCATGTTACGGGACATTTACCGTCTTTTTATTTGTGTCTTTAGTCGCCAACAGAAATCAAAGTTAAATTGAACATAGACCCCGTGCCCTCCTTATCGATTAGCTAACCAAGAGATCCAGAGAGGAAGGACTGTAGCTGGGAAAAAAAGTCAAGAACAGTAATTTGTATGTCTTTTATGAGTAAATAAAAAACTATTTCAAAGAACCTGTGTTTTCATAGTTACTTTTATATTGTATCGTCAAAGTTGTGTTTGTGTCAGTTACTCTAGCTGAAAGGAAACAGGAACAGTGACACAATCTGAATTAGACCACAGAGAGTTAACTGAAGAGCCACTGTTTAGATATAAAGTAAAAATTACAGGTTAATAAATGAATGATTTATAAATTCATTCATCCGTTTGTTCATTATTTCTTTTGTTTTTATATTCAACTATTTATTTATTCATCTATTTATTTATTAATTTACCAAACAGACACTGAACATTATTATAAACAAAACCAAACATCTCAAATACCCACATTATTTCCTGGCATTCAACAGTCACTTCACAGACTTCCCGTTCAGTGCAAATACAAATAGCTCGTGTTTCACTTTTTGTTGCACATTTTTAGATATGTAGAAAAATGTAAAACATAAAAACAAAACGAAAAACGCTGATATTTTTGGCCCTTTTTTTGCGTCACTGTCCAGCGCCTCGTAGACGTGTGTAGTGTTTTGACTCGAACGGGACGCCGTAGTCGGGGAAGATGGCGGCCATAGCATTGGTTAGCCGTCCGGCTAATGTCCTTCCAAAGATTTGCAGTAAGTAACCTCTGATCCGTCGCCAGTGCTCGTGTAGAAGTTTGTGTTAGAAGATACTAGATACTATCTGTTCTTCTGTGTGATCACATCCCTGCTCCCGTGTTCACACTGATCACACGGATCCAGTGACCTTGCTAACCGGCTAAACACCTGCTAGCACCTCAGCTAGCTGCTAGCTCCCAGTTAGCCCTGTGCAGCACTTTAATGGTAATTAACAGTGTAAAGCTGAAGGCTAGCATCGATCTGTGGAACTATTACTGAAGGGTGAAGCTTAGTTAAAGATTAGTTCCAGTGTTGGTCAGTGTGTCCTCTCCGCTTGACCACCGTGACGTGACGTGTGTTCGAGACACTCACAACACTGTTTTAAGATTTAACTTCTCAGTTGTTGCTTCTTAGTTTGGATGATAATTAACGCTGATTGATTGATTGATTGATTGATATATATCAAGCTGTCAGCCTCATAAGATAAAAGATAACTGATGTGTTGTTGATATTGATTTGCTTACGTCCTCTCTTACTGGGTGCTGCCTCGTACATTCAATCTGATGTTCTCTGAAGTGGTACTTTCACCCTCAGCCTCCAGTACAAGTGTGATTTTGTTTACTTCAGTCAAACAGATTGGTTTCCTCACTTCCTGTAGTTGTTCTCGCAGCTGTTGAATCTGTCCGGCCCCTCTCTTGACCTCGCCTCGTCCTTTCTGACCTGCAGGAGTAAACTCTAGAGATGGTTGTCCATGAGAGTCCCCATCTTACTCCATCATATTTCTAACCCCATTCTGATCATCAACTCAAGCTCTTGACCAGTACCTGCATGGTTTTAGTTACGGCTATGCAGCAACATGTTTGGGTGATTCATCTGGTTATCTGGCAGATGGTAAAGTGCTCATTGAGAATAAAATGGATCAAACTCAGCTGTGTTTCTATTTGATATTATTCATACAAACAGATGTGTAAGAACCACTTCTCAGTTTAAGACCTTTACAGTTGAAGGACACCACAAACTGTTTCATCAAAGACTGAACCCAGATCAAAGCAGGATTCATTGCACAGCCGTGGTTTTTGTACCTTAGTAAGTTTAGTTCCCTGAATGCAATCCTCCCTGTTGATCCCGACCTAACGCTGCCTGTGTTCCTCTCCCTTTCGATAGGTAGCTGCTCCCCTGCTGTGTTGTCAGCTGCCTGCGTGTCCACGGGCCAGCAGAGGAAGCTGCACCATGCCGTCATCCCCAAAGGGAAAGGAGGGCGCTCCTCTTCAAGCGGAATAGCAGCCACGGTGTTCGGGGCCACAGGTTTCCTGGGCCGATATGTGGTCAGCAGGCTGGGTGAGTTTAAAAATACAACATTATACTGATGTTTAACTATTTATGTACACACCTATATTTACTTACTATTGTATCTGCTGATGATCTGCAGGTCGGATGGGCTCTCAGATTGTAATCCCACACCGTTGTGATCAGTATGACCTCATGTACTTCAGGCCCATGGGTGACCTGGGACAAATCATTTTCATGGTGAGATTTGCACTTTGCACATTTCTCAGACTTCACAGACATTTGTTGTAGAAATACTCCTCTACTGGTGAAATCAAGTATTTAAGAGCCTTGAATTAAAATGTAAAATGTGGTGTCTGTGTTCTGTCTGGTGGCAGGAGTGGGATGCCAGGAACAAAGACTCCATGAAACGTGCTCTGGAGAACTCTAACGTGGTCATCAACCTGGTGGGCCGAGAGTGGGAGACCAGGTATTAAAGCATGTGATTCATGTTCAGTTCTGTCAATTGATTTCTAATCCTGTCCCACGTTGGATGACTTTGTTATTATAAGTTAACATTCACTGCATTTCCCCTCTTTCTGTGTGAAGGAACTATTGCTTCGAGGACGTCTTCGTTTCCATCCCTCAGCAGATTGCCAAGGCAGCCAGAGAGGCCGGCATCACTAAACTCGTCCACATGTCTCACCTCAACGCTGACATACGCAGCCAGTCCAAGTACCTGAGGAACAAGGTGAGCTGTTTCTCTACATAATGCACATCAGTCCCACTCCTAACATTTACCTAAACCTCCTGGATCTGGAGTGTTTGTTGTTTGTTTTTTTGCTGCGGTACTTTGAGGCTTCATCCACACTAATAAGTTTGAGTTTTAAAGTGCACCACTTCTGATATGTTTATGTCTGGCACTTACACTACTCTGAAGATGGAGTCCCTTAAGGAGAGATGCAGCTGAGCCTATAAAACAACTTTGGGATTGTGTTTGAGTGCAGACGTCAGAAAATAGAGACTTGAAAAATGATCCGCCACATTCTCCTCCTGAGTGGGTCTTACCAGTTTTCACTCAGCTATGTGTTGTGAATGTAAAGTGCATCACACACTTTAATAACAGTTACATCTCGTCACCGGTCCAACAAACGAAGTCCCTGCTCTTGTTTCTTGCTGATAGTATTTTCTTCAACTAAGCAACCACCTGCAAAATACACATTCTGCTTCCTGTGTCCACTGGCACACACACACAACCAGTGTCTGTGAATTGCAGTTAAAAAGGAAGTCTGATGAAGCTGTAAAACTTTGTCCCGTTATCTAATAACACCTTTGTTTATTTTCTGTATATTTAATGTTGTTTAGGTGCTTGACCTTGTTTGTCAGTCATTGACACTTTGGTATATCATCTGTATAAAATGTGTTTATATGGGTGCAGAGCCCAAGACATATTTCCCATTTTGTATGGCTACATTAATATGTGAAGAAGGTTTGTGTGTTTAAATCCAGGCGATCATTGTGCGTCATGTTCCTTTACCACAGGCTGTCGGAGAGAACGCAGTGAGAGACGAGTTCCCTGAGGCGATCATCATGAAGCCCTCTGAGATCTATGGGAGAGAGGACAGATTCTTCAACTACTTCGCAAGTACGAAGTTGTTTGTTTGTTTGTGAATGAGACCATTTCAAACTTTTGGATTACTTTACTGTTCTAGAATTTAAATAAGCTCCCTCCACGTCTCACAGTTAGCCAGTCTCATGTTTGGCTTTAATCCTGTTTCAGACATGCGCTGGTTTGGAAACGCTGTTCCACTCATTGGCATGGGGAAGAAGACGGTGAAGCAGCCGGTTCATGTAAGGGACCTTTGTGATATACAGTCGATTCTAATCAAGCCACATTTGCATGTAGACCAGTAACTGATGACCCGGTAGCTTCACGTGGCGGATTCAGTTTCCGTTGACATTTGATGACAGGAATGTTTTAAGATCTAGCAGACACAGTGACGGGACATTATTGGTCACATGTTGTTATTCCCAAATATAAGTCACAGCTCAGTTTTGTGGCATCATCTTAATCCTATTGGTTCTAAGCAGTCTCACATTAACTATTGACAAATGAATTCATTCTTAGGTAGAAGTCGTAGTCGAAGAAGTAAACTGCCTAACTTATGTTGTCTGTTACATGTTGACCCAGTCAGAAGGACATGAAGTTCCTTCTGGATTCTGAACTGAACTGAACTGAACTGAACTGAACTGAACTGAAATGAACTCTCCATCTCCTTCCTCAGGTGGTGGATGTAGCCAAGGCCATCATCAACGCTGTCAGAGACCCTGACGCTAATGGAAAGACCTTCCAACTCGTTGGGTAGGTTTGAGGACTTGTGACTTCAGGCTCAGCAAAGACAAGTGTTTGTGAACTTAATTCAGTGATTGAATGTGATTTTCTTTAATAGATTGTTTTTGTCTTGTGTTGTCGCGCAGCCCAAACCGTTACCTCCTTCATGACCTGGTGGAGTACATCTACGCTGTGGCACACAGACCTTTTGTGCCCTACCCCCTGCCCCGTCCTCTCTATCAGTAAGTTCCCTCAATGTGGTAAATGTTCTACATTAATATTGTGCTTCTCCAGTCTAATCAACCACATTCATCCACTCACACACACATTAATGCAGCACCTTTTCTATTATACGTCATTCACAACTGTCAGGGGCAATTTGTGTCTTTCGTAAGGACACTTCACTGTCTGTGACTGTGGGAACCGGGGATCAAACTACAGGGGTTTTCAACCCGCTCTACCTCCTGACCCACAGCCACCCTGTTGTGCAGAAATGAGTTTGAATGTTTATCTGATGAACATATGTTGCAAAACCTTCTGTAGGCATTTCAATATAAAAGCACTCCAGCGTTTCTGTTTACCAAATCCATTCTTTGGTTTAAAAGTTTTTTTGTATTGTGAAATACTTGCAAGAAATGAAGATGAACGAATGATTATTGTGACAATAAGAGATTGTAAAACTAATAAATATTACATTTTTGGAAGATATCAGGGTTATAGATATCGGCTTACGTTTGGAATACAAAAGTGATCTTGTTCTGGGAAAGGTTGGTGAGCGCTGCTCTACGTGGTGAGCGCTGCTCTATGTGGTGAGGGCTGCTCTACGTGGTGAGCGCTGCTCTACGTGGTGTCTTTAAGCTCCAGTTGTTGCTGCACACTGACGTCATTGTTACTGTTGTTTCTTTTCAGCCTCGCTGCTAAGTTTTTTGCAATGAATCCTTTTGAGCCTTGGACGACCCCCGACAAAATCGACAGGGTGAGAAAACCACGACTCTTCACTGTCGAGCTTCTACTCACATTATTGATATTCCTGCTTATTCCAGTTAAAAAAAACAATCACGAACTAATTCCCCTGTGCATATTTTTCTTTCTTCCAGTTTCACATAACAGACATGAAGTACCCAGGACTTCCTGGTCTGGAGGATCTCGGGATCACACCTTCCACTGTAGAACAAAAGGCGATCGAGATTCTGCGTCGCCATCGCCGGTTCCGTTACCTGGAGGCTGACCTGGAAGACGCCAAGCCCGCCAAGACGGTCAACTACTAAACCTGTTGAGAAATGTCCCCATCGCTCCGGCAGTCAGAGGAGACCTCTGCTATTGTCAGTAACATATATTCTGTACATAAATAAAAAATTATCCTTTAAGGGTTTCCTTGATTTGACTGTTTTTCATGTGTTCATCGTGATTGTGGTCGTTAGACTTGATGTTACAATGACAGAGTCCCTGAAGAGAATTCACCTGTTTTCACATTCTATGACATTACTGAATTTTATCAATCACATTTTATTTGTATGGCCCATATTCACAAATCACAGTTAGTCTCAGGGCTTTAACAAGGTGTGACATCCTCTGTTCTTAACCCTCAATGAGAGTAAGAGTAATAACTACTAAAATAAAAACTTATAACAGGATGAAAAGAAGATGTGAGGATCCCTCACCCAGGACAGACACAAGTGCTATAGATACCACATGTAACGAGGACATCAGAAAGACAAGATAAGGGTATTTGCTACATAGATTAGAATAAACAGTTTGTAGCATAATGGAATATAAATGAATTGATGGATTATTGTATATGAGTAGAAATATTGCATATCAAGCAGCCTTTTGATCATAGTCCACGATACAGGATTCAACATTATTTGATACCTGACTATGATTTAAATATACAAATTTGCGGTTCACACGATTGATTCATGTTCCTCCTGTGAAGATCTGTCAATCCATCTCACTGTTCCCACTCGGAACAGTGGCCGATTTGCATGATGGGAGTTGTAGGATCCAGTGGTTTTTGGAACCAGCACCACAGGTGAAATATCCCATCAACTGATCAGAGGCACCTGTTCCTCATCAGAGACCTGGACCTGAATTATGTCTGTGAGCTGCTCGGCTAAGTGAGGTGCTGTCCAGGCGTCAGTGTGTGTCAGGATGAGGTTAGCGTGGAACAACCGACCTGTCTTCGTGCTGGCGGGGTTCGCACTCGTCTTCAACGTGGGCATGTTTCTGAAACAGCGGCCCGGGCCCGAGCGGGTTGCGACCCGAGGGACCAAGAGTCTGTCTGAGCTGGAGGCGCGACTCGGTAACATGTGTGAGTACAAACAGATGTTTCACAGTCACTGAAGATCACGACCTCCAGCGCGTGGGCCGTATCTCGTACCTGCCAGATGCTTCATGAGGAGCAGCCAATTAGAACATCCGATTTGTCAATGGAAAAAGCAATTCAAGAAAATGACTAATTATTGTTGGGCAGAGACACAACATGTGTTCATTAAGTTTAGTTTGTGTCACTCGACATCAAGTCAAAATTTAAATGTAAAAAACCGTCTCTGTGTGTGATGTCGTAGAAACCAAAAAATCTGCACACAAATAACAAGGAAATAAAATACCAACATACAAATCTTCAGTGCGGGTTACACTTTGTGTTGTCGTTGTCAAGCATCGTGACAAAATGTTATTCAGAGTTGACTATTTGTACATTTAAACTTTCAACTTTTATATAAATAAGTCTATAAAAAAGAAAACACAAATATGACCAATTATATAGAAATATATATTTTACATATACATTAAATAAAGAAACATCAATGCACGTCTTGTCTGCTTCTGTTTATTGTGTAAAATAAAAGTTGTCATACCTGCAAATATACACATACTGAGAAAGGCTCTTTATGTTTTTTATGAGACTGCCAAGAAACTTGATGGGCTCTGATTTCTTTATGTATTTTAATCTAAAACCTATACATCTGAAATATTCACACTGTTCGGAGTGCCATTGCTATTCGGTTGTGTTGTCTGCAGCAGCACAGTGACAATAAATAAAATGCCATATTCAAATCTAGTGGAAGAATATGCTGCTGCTAACTTAACCCTGGCAACAGATGAAATGTTATAATGTGATACAGAATCAATCAATCAAGCGAAGATGCACACATGAATCTCATGTGTAATACTATATTTGATTTCATAAATTGTCAGATAACTCACTACATGTTGTCCTTTCATGGTAAAATGTCCATTTCTATTATTATAATGTCTCCGGCTCATTCTGCCTTTTCATCCTCAATCTGTCAAGACAAAATGCTGGAAGATTTTGGACTAAAGCAGGAGGCCATGCAGAAAATGCTTGAAAACATAGACGGATCCAGAAAAGCTGTGGAGGCCAAATGGCCGCCGCAACACCAGAAGCAGCCGGAGCATCCTGAGCAGCCGGAGCATCCTGAGCAGAGTGAGCATCCTGAGCAGCCGGATTATCGTGAGCATCCTGAGCATCCTGAGCAGAGTGAGCATCCTGAGCAGCCGGATTATCGTGAGCATCCTGAGCATCCTGAGCAGAGTGAGCATCCTGAGCAGCCGGATTATCGTGAGCATCCTGAGCATCCTGAGCAGAGTGAGCAGCCGGAGCATCCTGAGCCGCCAGAGCATCCTGAGCCAGAGATCCCAAATGCCCCCGGAGCGGTGACGTCTAAACAACTGTTTCCTGACTCTCCCCTGTTCAAGCATTGGGGGCAGAACCTGTCTGAGGTCGAGCAGCGAGAGGCCGAGGCTCTGTTTCTGGAGTACGGGTACAACACATTCCTCAGCGATCGCCTCCCACTGGACCGAGTTCTTCCAGATACTCTGGATCCGAGGTACCACTGTCATCTCATCCTGCTCTTTCCACACATGCTGCAGCATCTCCTTTGAGCACATTATCCAGCAGTGAGTGCATCAGTGCTTTTCACGTGCCTGACCAACCGTCCACCGATCACTAACTACTGATCGACAGCATGTTAGCGGTTAGCGGTGCGACGCCACATCAGACTTTCTGCATTTACACAGTTTTCCAATGCAAACAGTAGTTGAGAGCTGTTTTGAGTGTAACGTCCCCGTCTCTGATCAGGTGTCTGACGAAGACGTATGCCAAAGACCTGCCGAGTCTGGGAGTGGTGCTGATCTACCTGAACGAAGCTCTGTCTGTGATCAAGCGGGCGCTGCGCAGCATCATCGACCGCACCCCCAAGAGCATCCTGAAGGAGATGATACTGGTGGACGACGGCAGCTCTCATGGTTGGTTGGTTGATTGATTGCACTTGTGATGAGCAAAAGAACATCTGGTGTTTATCGGCTAAACAGACGAGCCGATTGAGAGATGTTTGATTTTGAAGACTTTCACATTGACATGGCATTTAAAGAGCGACTGTAAATGGTGATGGGGATTGCACTCACCTAATTCACATGTACAAATAAAACATTAGAACCCTGTTTCGGTCTAATGCAACCACAAACTGAAACTTCTATTCAGCAGGGGTGTCCAGACTTTTTATGCCGAGCTCTGGCCCACTCACGCCGCCACGCCCCCCTGCCCTGGAGCAGACTGTTGACAATGCGTCTCAATCAAGGCTCTAAGGGTGGGGGGGGGGGGCGTGGCGGCATTCTGGGGACAGCTGGCAGGTCAGGGGTGAGTTGGGGGCCACCTAGTGTCTAAACTGAGAAGTGCAATACAGTGGGCCATAGTCCGCTACATTTCATTTCATTTAGCTGACGCTTCTATCCAAAGCAAATTACAATAAGTTAATTCAACACAAACCCAGAACAACAAGAATCGAGAAAGTACAATTTGTTCAAAAATAAAGCAAAACTACAAAGTGCTATAAGTTAGTGCCTTAAGTTCTACTAAATTGTTTTTATTTATTTTTTTATGCGGGCCAATTAAAACTGGATGGCGGGCCGCAGTTGGCCCCCTGGCCATAGTTTGGACACCCCTGAGCTACAGTCACATCATTTAATTTCTAAGAAGTATTTATTGTAGTGAAATGTTTTTATAGCTTGTGAAGGTGCGAGGGGCCGTGTGTGTGATCAGAACTGTGACTCCTCCTCCGTGTATAAAACATTTAGCTGCTTTGCATTCTAAAAAACGTTTTGTGGAAACTGTTTCCTCAGTTGTGTCTAAACCTGTAGAGTCCTGTTCTCCCATGATCTCAATACATGCCGTCATTCTCCTCCTCGATCCAGAGGACCTGAAGGGCGACCTTGACGAGTACGTGGAGTCACTGAAGAGAGGGAACCCGACTCTACACGTCACTCGAGTGAGGCACCGCAAGCCGCGAGGGCTCGCCTCCGCCAGAGTGGCTGGGTGGAGGGCTGCCACTGCTGAGGTGGTGGCCATCCTGGACGCACACATCGAGGTCCACGAGAGGTGGTGAGGACGGGGCTGAAATGCTGTTATTTTTGTTCAAGCACTGAGGATAATATAAAGTATAGTTCTGGATGGATGGATCATCTTCATGATCGCGAGGTACAGTTTGGGTAACGACCCCAATGCACACAGTACGGATAAGAAAACTGATCAAATTTAAAGATACAGGACAAGAAAACAAAGACGTACAGTGGGAGACTTCACTTTGAAACTGCAATGAAATATAAAAACACTAAGAGTCTGTTGATCCTTGTTAAAATGTGTAAAACATATTCAGTCATCACTCAATTATTCATCAAAAGACGAGGACCAACTGATGCACACCTACTTTGTGGAGCTTTAAATTAAGGAAGTGTGTCTCTCCTCCACAGGGCCGAGCCCCTGCTCACTCAAATCAAAGGTGACCGTACAGTGGTGGTGTCGCCCGTGTTCGACAAAGTCAACTTCGACAACCTGGAGGTCATTCTGTACCAGCCAGCGGCGCACGCCTTCGACTGGGCTCTGTGGTGCATGTACGAAGGATTCAGCCCTGAGTACTACAAGCTCCAAGACGGCTCACTGCCCGGCAAGTAAGTTCACGTGAAACCAACCAATCAATATGTTTTCAAAAAATGAACATGTTCTTATTAATTGCATCTTGGATAGTCGTGGTGCATTGTGTGAAAGATGTTTTTAAAGCACCCAGTAGTTAATGTTCTCATCTTTCTCTGGAGGAGTCCATCCATCATGGGAATCCTAGTCGCTGATCGGGAGTTCCTTGGGGAGATTGGAGTTCTCGATGATGGAATGAAAGTGTACGGTGGGGAGAATGTTGAGCTGGGAATTCGTGTGAGTAAAACCTCACCTATCTTGTATTAAATCCTACATCTGGCGACGCATGCCCAGTTGAATCATTGATAAAATGATTGGAGTTGTTAAAAAAAAAAAAAAAGCTGTCAACTGTTTCTGATAAACCTTCAGACCAATTGAATGGAGCTTCCTGGTTGAAGTTTAGTGCACTTTTGTTTTTTGTTTCCTCATAAAGGTGTGGACGTGCGGAGGCAGTGTTGAAGTGGTCCCTTGCTCCAAGATCGCCCACATCGAGAGGAACCACAAGCCCTACATGCCCGACCTGAGTCAAGCCATGAAGAGAAACGCACTGAGGGTAGCAGAAATCTGGATGGACGACTACAAGCACAACGTCAACTTGGCCTGGAACTTGCCATTTGAGGTGCGTCATCACACGGTTGAGAAGTGAAGCCCTGTTTGTGGCACTGGAAAGTTGAGTTATTTGTCCACTGAGTGTCTTCAAGTGCTTGAATGACAGGGGGGAATGATTTTTAAATGTCTAATCAGAATATTACCAGCTACGCCAAATTCTTTGCCTCTGCAGAATCACGGGATTGACATCGGGGACGTGTCTGAGAGGAAAAAACTCAGAGAGAGGCTGAACTGCAAACCTTTCAAATGGTACCTGGAGAACGTGTATCCCAAGTTGGATCCCTGGGATGACATACTGGCCTATGGAGGAGTAAGCTCAGTTTCAGTCATTGCTCAGCAGGTGGCAGTATCAGATATCATCCTGTGTGTGTTTTCATGTCTAAACTGTGTGTTTGCACCAAATCCTTTTGCTGACAGATGAAGAATCTGGACGCCAACATGTGCTTGGACCAAGGCCCAGTGCAGGGTCCCAGACCCATCGCCTACAGCTGCCACTCCTATGGACCCCAAGTAATCCAACTCTAGACCTCCCGTCGTCTTTAACCGTCCTGCTTTCTGACAAGTTTTCTCTTTTTTTTTTTTTTTTAGGTCACGTATTACCGCGGGACTGGTGAGCTCTACATCGGTGGCATCAAGTCCCACAAGTACAACGACAACCGGTGTATAACCGACGCCGGCGAACCAGAAACCGAGCCTGGACTTCACAACTGCATGGAGGCCATTCAGAAAGGAATGGGGATATACTGGGGCTTCACTCAGGTACAACAACATAAATCATCATCAAAACAAGGGTATGAATGTCAAGGAAGATGTTGCAAAAGGAATGAATGGACTGGCACTCGAGCCTGGGCCTCCGCCAAGGCCACCAGCCCCCTTAAATCCAATCAAGCTGCAGCACATTGAACAAACTCATAGATATCAGTCTCCTAAATCTAGTTCTTCAAGATCCATAGATTATTTCCTGGTAAATTAATGAAAATCGTGCAGTATTGAAGAAAGTAGAAAACACAATATCTTGGATCCAGTCCTTTTTATGTGGATCTGTGTCACACTGTAATGGCTTCTGTCTTGCCCCATATCTCATCCTCATAGAACTCAAATTGGTAGATTGTGTGTAATCCTGCTCACAAACAATCCGATGGGGGTGGAAACACAACACACTGATCACTCCATCACTCTTCTGTTTTCCAGGGCAAAGAGCTGAAGAACACACTGACAGAAAGATGCCTGGAAATGAAAGACGACAAACTTATAATGCAGGAATGCACTGGTCAAAGATGGAAAGTTGAAAACATAGTCAAAGCCTTTTAAAAAGTTTGTGTGTGTGGCCAACAAGAGGTGAAGAAAATAATGTTTAAAATATAAAATACTAAGTTTAATTAATGTGACTGATCTAAATTGTGTCTTGTCCCCATTTTGTAAATCTTGAGTTCTGAATTGACTTTACCTTTATAGATTTGTTTTACATCTTGTGTGTCCAAAGTAACGGCTGCAAATCGTTTTCACAATTGAATTGGCAAAGGTCAGAAAGATGTTGTGATTCTCATTGGTATGAATTGACTTTGGAAAAATACCTAAAGATTTCAATTTAGAAGAATAAGTGAGCAAATCCCATATTGTTTAGATCTTCTTCTGTCATGGATCCAAAATGATGACTCATGATTAATTGTGTCTTTGTATCAGCTCCGACCAGTTATCTTATTTATTTTCATCTTTAAAAACTCCTACAGCCTCATCTACAGCTGCTGGTTTGATGAGAGTTCAGTTTAGTGTGTGACCAAACAAAACTAATGCCACAAATTCTACTTTTACAAGCACTGGAATACTTAAAGTGCAGAAGTTGTTCAAATATCAGGGAAGAACCTATAAATGTCATTTTAGAAATTAATTTCAAAATGACTGCCAATTAGAAATAAAAGTGCTGAAGAAATCTAGTTTCTATATATGACTCTGTAAATATTTTGTGAGAAACTCGACGCGTATTTGGAATTTAATCAACGATGCAGAATTTATAATGTAATAACCAAACCCTCGGTTGTGTAAAAATGTCAGAACGTTTTGTCTGTTGGAGCAACACGGATCTTGGTTGGTTGATTAGTTTGTTTACTCGTTTGTATGTTTACTTGTTTATCTGTTAGTTTACTTGTTTACAGTCAGGAGGATTTTCTTTTCGATCTCAGCGGGAAACAGCGACACCTAACGGAGGCTGTCGAACCTATGATTCCTTAGCAACCCGAGTGTCAAACACACACGTCTGATCTCAGTGAACAGACTCGAGCTCCGTGTTTTAACGCAAAGTTTAACTTTATAAACCAGAACCTGCGCGTCAACATGTTTAACGCGGAGTTAGCCTCGGATCGTTTGAAGAGGATGGATCTGCAGAGGCGTCGAGACCGAGAGACCGAGAGACGAGAGCGGATCTTTAACGATAAACTCCGCACCATGGGAGTGAGTGGCTCTTTAATGCGAGCTAAGCTAAGTGTGCTAAGGTGAAATGTGTGTATTTGATTGTGTCACTGTGTGTGTGTCAGGTTGACACAGGAGCTCTGCACGTTCAGGTGGAAGAGAAGAAGAGACGAGAAGAGCAACTCGAGGAGAAACAGAAAGCTCATGGTGAGTTCAGTTAGTTCACGTGACCTGGATTCATCAGCATTTAATTAAATATTATTAAAATAAATCATAAAAGAGGTTAATTTGTATTAGACTTGTTCACGGTGAACCTCACTGTATGTAGATTTTAATGCAGAACATTTAAGGGGAACTACTTCATTATGACACTCATTGCTTGCTCTAAATATTTGCACTAACAACTAATGTAAATATAAATATGTATGGTAAACTATTTTTTTAAACATTAAGATTAAAACATTTTAATTAACTTAACCTTTAAATCACTTTAAAACCAGAGGGAGGTTTGTATTTTGAACATCTGTATACCAGATATACTTATAATTATAAATATTAATAATTTCAAATGATGCCATGTCTGTGTGTGTGTGTGTGTGTGTGTTTCAAATCTCAATCTCTATTGTAGATGCTGAAATGCTCCATAATAGCAAAGTAGCTTTCATTCTCCAACACAAAGAGGAGAAGAATAAGCGTGCCATGCAGATGGAGCTCGTCAACTACCGGCAGCAGCACCAGCAGCCTCGGAGCCAGCAGGAGTTTGACCTGAACAACACAGACCACAGTACAGACACAGGAGTGATGCCTCCTGGTCTTATGGGTGAAGACCCAGAGTTTAAGAACAGGTTGCAGAGGCAGCAGGAGCAGATCAGACAGTGGAGCAACCAGCAGCAGAGCGAGCGAGCGGCAGAGAGGAACCAGCAAACGCTAGAAAGTTAGTTTGTCTGATCCCATGGAGGATACACACCCTCGGTTCATACACAGGAAACATAGCCTCACTTTCACCTTCTCCTCTGGCCTCCAGAGCTGCTCTACGATCAGAAGAGAGTAGAGATGGACAACAGAGCTCTGCAGCTTCAGAGCCTGGAGATGGAGAGGAGCAGGGCAGAAGCCGTTGCCACTAAAGAGTTCAATCTGGCCAAGGTAAGTCATTCATGTCAGACATTTTTAAATCCTTAAACCAACAAAGGAGGAATCTCGGAAACACACTGAGATAAAAACCTTTTAGCTGCATTAATGAGACACCAAGTAACTCTTACTGAGCAACAGCGCCCTCTGCAGCCAAACATGATTCATTCTGTTGGGCTATCACTGTGTTGACTGGAGCTCTGACTGCACTGTCCCATTATGTTCCCATTATTACCCATGATCTCCGGCTTCCTGAACCAGAAGAGCTGCTACTGTAACAATCACACCAAACTCTGTCTAGAATTCTTCACATCTTAAAAGTTCCCTGGCTGAATATTGGAGATAAAAGCCCTAAAAGTCTCAACTGACCTATAGTTCAGCATCACTGGTGAACTGGTTGGACCTGATTCCGACAATCGAAGCTGCGACTATCAGTCAGTAACACGCTTCTCCCAGGAGATCGTACCCAGTCACAAAAGTTACCTAGAGCATAAACTGTTGTTCAGAGGGAGGAGAAGAAAAGGATTAATTCTCCCTATTCTGATTCAGTGAACCATCAAACTCATGATGATGCAGCTAAGGTAAAAAACGAAGATTTGTATCGTTGCTTTAAGAACACTTAAATGTTATGACTAGTGTCAGCTGCTCCTCCAATACAAGTTTTTGAGATTTTTTTTTTTTTAGTTTAACTTGAGAATTGAACTTAAACTCAACTGATATTGTCGATCACTCTCATTTTCACTCTGTGTGTTTTGTCAAAGATTGAAGAGAAGCGCCGTCAGGAACGTTATGAGGAGGACAACAGAGGTCTGGATATCAATCCTGCCCTGGGCAGGTGGGGAGTACCTGGTCTGTGTCCAGGCTCTGATCTGAGAGCCCCTCCACAGACTCTGGAGCAGGTCCTCCAGTTCCAGAGAAATCAAATAGAGGAGAAAAAGGTAAAACTGCAACAAATGACACACAAATGCTCTTTTTAAAACCAGTCTGTAAGAACCTGTCTCATGTCTGTTCTCTGTTCGTCTGTAGAGGATCGAATTAGAGAACAAGCGAGAGGAGGAGCAACACGATCGTGTTCGCTTGGCCTCTGCTCGCTCGGCTCTGCTATTAGAGAGGAAGCAGGTGAAACTGAGCAAGCAGATGAAACGAGACCAGGAGAGCACCAACTTCCAACTGGCTGAACTACAGAGGCAACAGTCAGTAACACTTATAAAACAATTCTTCTTTAAACTCCACACAGAGCGCATCGTCTCACTGTGTCTCTAAACTCTCATTCTAAGGAAACTTGACCTGGAAAGAGGAAGTGTGCACGAAAGCTTCTTCTCCAAGTTCAACACCTGCAGCAGATGATGGACGATGTGGAGAATTACTGACGACAGGGCTCCATGATAACAACAGAATAAACTGACCCACAGTCAATAAGCAGCTGTTTAAATGTTTAAAATTTAGTTCACAACCTTTTAATGTCTGTGTGATGCCGAACATTTTAAAAACACATTCAAGTAAACATTTTAAATCAACTGAATGAGGATATGATAAGATGACAATAAAATGGAAAACATTATTTTAGTTTAGCGTTCTGTTTACAACATGCCAGTGCACCAGTGTGGTAGAGGGATGTTAAAATCAAAATGCCTGTTATGTTAAAGTAAATAATGATTTATGTTGCTGGAATGTTTTATTTGGTCTTTTCCTCTCTGTAAACTTGACTTACTGTGAATTCTCTGACCGATACAATGTGAAATAGTTAATCTGCATGATATCTTGTGTTAGATTTTGATATATAAGATGACCACAATAAAGAAAAAAAATACACTCGACTGCTCTGTTACTGTATCACAATTTTTTGGCAAGTCGGGTTCAAGCGTTTCATTAATTTAACTCTGGTCATTGTGATTAAAACATTCAAACCCTGACAGGGAGCGTGTCCTTCTCTAAGATCTACAGCTACAAGAAAAAGTTAATGAATCCTAAGAAATGTCTCCATATGAATGTGTAAAACGTGTCTTGAAATGTGCTCATTTTAATCCAAATTAAAATGGCAGTTCCTCCTGAAAGTAGTGCATCATAGCACCTTCTCAGGCTCTTTATAGTTTTCTCAGACACACTTGGAATGAAGTCTGCTTTGAATTATAACCTTTGATCTGACCTTTCACCTTTGATGATGGAGGTGCTTCTGGACTTGTGATTGGTTCCTCAGGTTTCTGGTGCACGGTAGCGTTGTGATCAGGGGGTTAAAGTCGAGGAAAATCTAAACTACAGTTTGTGCTTCAAAATGTTTATCGTTGAAACAGTTGAAGAACGCATTGCGAAGGCGAGTCTACAGAGACGTCGCGATGAGGAGGCCAAAAGAAGGCAGAGGATCTTTAATGACAAATTCAGGATCACTGGAGTAAGTGGCTACAACTCCTCAGTGAAGCTATGAACATGCTAACGTGCGGTGCTAATCATTGAGACGCGTATTTAAATGAACATTTCAGTTGATATTTGTGCTGCTGCTCGTTCGTCAGGTTGACAAGGAAGCTCTGGACATGCAGGTGGAAGAGAAGAAGACACTAAAAGAGGCAGAAGAAGAGAAACAAAAGGTTCAGGGTGAGTTCATTAGTTCATGTGACCTGGTTTCATTGGCTCTGATCAGTTGGAGCGATGTGAGGATCTGACGCAGAGGAAACGATCCAGTTGAGGATTAGAACCCGACTGATACGGACATTTTGGGGCCGATACCTAAAAACAATGATCGCTAAGATGTGGTTATCAAACCCAAAACATAGGAATGTAACTGAGGCTCGATATTTCAACTCTTCTTTTTGTATTCTGTGAAATTGAAATATTTAAAAATATAAATATTTTGATATTGGGTTATACCAATTATTGGCCGAATGATATATTGGTTGCGCAATAAGAAGTTTGAATACAATCCTATTTTATGACTTGGAGGTTAAACCTATTCATATATTATAGTTAATTTAATAAAGTAAATGTATGATCTTACATAGTTAATATTCATGTTAACAGATATTTACACGTTTTTATATTTAAAATCTTTACATCCTTAAAAGAATATATACTTTTCAATTTAAACCCATCCAGACAATTTGATATGTGTTGGTTTATTTGAAACTGACCAATCAGTTCTAGATTGCTATTTAACTTTTTGAAGGATGATTTGCAGGAACATGTAAATATTCAAATAGGTCACCACAATTTTGACAAATCCATCCAATAACTTAACGTCTAAATCTTTCACTATCACTTAGTCAAAACAGAATCCAATAATAACTTCAGGAGGTTTATGTTTCAAACATCTGTGTACCCATATGTTACCACTTACATTTATAGTCATTCATAACTTCTAATGATGCGACGATGACTGTGTGTGATCTTTTTCCATCACTCTACACCGTAGATGCTGAAACGCTCCATAATAGCAAAGTAGCTTTCATCCTCCAACACAAAGAGGAGAAGAATAAGCGTGCCATGCAAATAGAACTCGTCACCTACTGGCAGCAGCACCAGCAGCCTCCGAGCCAGCAGGGGTTTGACCTGAACGACACAGACCACAGTACAGACACAGGAATGATGCCTCCTGGTCTTATGGGTGAACACCCAGAGTTTAAGAACAGGTTGCAGAGGCAGCAGGAACAGATCAGACAGTGGAGCAACCAGCAGCAGAGCGAGCGGGCGGCAGAGAGGAACCAGCAAACGCTAGAAAGTAAGTTTGTCTGATCCCATGGAGGATACACACCCTCGGTTCATACACAGGAAACACAGCCTCACTTTCACCTTCTCCTCTGGCCTCCAGAGCTGCTCTACGACCAGAAGAGAGTAGAGATGGACAACAGAGCTCTGCAGCTTCAGAGCCTGGAGATGGAGAGGAGCAGGGCAGAAGCCGTTGCCACTAAAGAGTTCAATCTGGCCAAGGTAAGTCATTAAAGTCACCGCTCACTCACTAAGACTGTTTGATGAAGTAGGTAAAACTTGCTTTGAAAACATCTTTTAACCAACAAAGGAGGGCTAATGTTTGAAAACACTCTGAGATGCACATATTTTATCTGCTGGTTCTATTAATGCTTCACTAAGATGTGATTAATTCTGTTCCATGTTCGAAAATGTAAGTGTCCCAGGCTTCCTGAACCAGAAGAGCTGCAGCTGAAACAAAAACATCAAACTCCTTTTAGAATTATTCATATTTTAAGTGTCCTCACTGAAAATCTGAGATAAACTATTTATTATCTTGTGGAAACAAGGTATTTATTTTTATACGTCTGTATTTTGATCCCTCAGATGCACACAGCCATCAGATTTGTACCATATGGAGAAAACTCAGTCAGATTTTTTAGTGTTATTTTCATCTGGGAATAGAGACACAGGACTGTCAGGAATCTTTTGCTGTGCACACTAAAGTGCGACAGGCTCAGGGGACAGAATGTTTATGTTCCAATCATAATATTTCAGAATTGAACAAACTTTAAAAGCTATAAACACAACTGAGTGTAATGTCCTCAAAGCATCGGCCAGTGTTGTCTTTACTATGCAGATAGATTCACCAAAGTTACACAGAGCAGGAAAAGATGTTGAGTGGGGGGTGGGGATGAAAGTGGCAGGGTTTCTTTTCAAACTTCCATTGTAGTTCATACTCGAGGAGTAAATATAGATATTTAATGACTAATGACAACTGCTTTTCTGTGGTAATGTTGTGTCAAACTTCATGAAGTTCAAGCTGAGAATTGAATTTAACTCAACTGATATTGTCGATCACTCTCTCATTTTCACTCTGTGTGTTTTGTCAAAGATTGAAGAGAAGCGCCGTCAGCAAAGTTACGATGACGACAACAGAGGTCTGGATATCAATCCTGCCTTGGGCAGGTGGGGAGTACCTGGTCTGTGTCCAGGCTTTGATCTGAGAGGCCCCACAGAGACATTGGAGCAGGTCCTCCAGTTCCAGAGAAATCAAATAGTGGAGAAAAAGGTAAAACTGCAACAAATGACACAATCAAAAAACACACAAATGCTCTGTTTTATAATTTATTTGGAAAACCAGTCTGTAAGAACCTGTCTCATGTCTGTTCTCTGTTCGTCTCTAGAGGATCGAACTAGAGAACAAGCGAGAGGAGGAGCAACACGATCGTGTTCGCTTGGCCTCTGCTCGCTCGGCTCTGCTATTAGAGAGGAAGCAGGTGAAACTGAGCAAGCAGCTGAGACGAGACCAGGAGAGCACCAACTTCCAACTGGCTGAACTACAGAGGCAACAGTCGGTAACACTTATAAAACAATTCTTCTTTAAACTCCACACAGAGCGCATCGTCTCACTGTGTCTCTAAACTCTCATTCTAAGGAAACCGGACCTTGAAAGAGGAAGCGACCTGGAGAGCTTCTTCAAGTTCAACACCTGCAGCAGATGATGGACGAAGTGGAGAAGGACCCGAGCCAAGAGTAAGACCGAGACTCTTCTCCTCTGACCCTGAGTGGAACATGAGAGTCGGCCACAGCCGGCAGCTTCAGTTACCAACGAGTACACAACACCACAACCCTCCGCCCTGTACTCCTCATTGAGCTCACTGTACCTTGGGAGGAAGGGACTGAGGCATTTGACATAAGCCGAGATCCTTTCATAGACCCATGACATATAAAGAAAATATATAAATGATCAATAAAAACGACATACTAAAAAAAATATACAAAATAACACTGTCTTTACAGAACAATGTTTAGAGCCCCACAGGACTTTACATCCATTTCAACAAACTACCTACTACACTCTAATTCAAAGTTCACACGACACAACTGTCGATTCAACGGCGATGAAGCTGCGATCGGGGGGGGGGGGGGGGGGGGGGGGGCCTTTGTCGCCCACAAACCACAAAGAGAGTCAAACAGTATTTAGCACCTCGACCAGAAACATGAATCTTAAAGTGCAAAATACAAAAGCAAAATCTGAATGAAACCCAAAACATAGACATAGCTCAAGCCTGTCTCACACTGGCCAAATCATTTCCCTATCTAATATTATTTGTGCTTTTCCCATTTACGTGCTAAAATGTCAAATTTTGCTCTGGACACAAACCGGCTGTGTTCACATTGATTTCCATTTGTAATCCACCTGAGGTAAGAGTCCTTTAAAGACATCAAGGCCTTCTCGCTTCAAAGGCAGTTTCTGAGATGAACTTATCCCATTTCCTCTGCCACAGAGCCAAAGCTTTCTCCTGTTGATTTGGAGCCAGAGAACTGTACCTGGAGAAACAGACAGGGACAGGTCAGAGAGCGGTTTCATCGAAGTAAATGTGAAATGTGTTCATCCCACCTGAGCCGACTCTCACCTAATAGAGTTAGTTGCCAGCTGTTTGAGGGAACCCAGGTGGGAGCTCAGCCCACCGAGGCCCACAAAGGCTTCGTAGAAGTCGTACGAGAGGCCGGAGGCACCGAACATGGCCGGGTCGTCCGAACTGATGACCACCGGGTGGCCCTCCGCCATCAGAGCAGCTGCCGGATGATTCCGCAAATCATTCACCAACATCAGCACCTGAATGAGGACATGAGGAGAAGGCATTCAAAATGGAGCTCATTATTCCAGTGTAGAGTTCTGTTTGAGAGATGACAGGGCACCTGGTTGGAGATGGGGCAAACTTCCACAGCCACTCCTCTCTTCCTGGATATGTCTTTGGCCACTGGATGGCGTGGCAGAGCAAATCCGTGGCCAATGCGCGACGTGTTGAACAAAAGAGCATCCAGCAGGTTCTGGTCGACCTCCGTGCCCTCGAGGTCTGTGTGGAGTAAAGAGAAATTAATATCAAACGATGCTAAAACACATGGACTGATCTGTTCATGCATTTAATTAGTTTTACCCAAAAGTTAAACATTTAAACTTCCTTCTCTAAGATCTACGGTGGAAAGAAAGGGTCAGTGATCCCTTCAGAAATGTCTGAAGGATGTGATGTGCTCAGATTTTAAACATGTATCATATATTTGACATAAAAGACTCAAATCATTGTTTTGTTCTCGTCCATATCGACATCATTCCAAAATTCATAGTGTAGCCTGGAGAGAGAACGTGAGCCCCTTTTCATCTGGAGATAACAAACCTCAAATCAATAAAAGCAGATTGGAGGTTTGTGCTGTAGCTACTCTTGACTTATAAAAAATACATTTTGAGTCTCTGCTTTTCTCCAGCAGCACCGACTGAGGTGAAGCATTAAGAGAAGGATCTTAAAACTGAGGATGAAGAACTGTTATTTGCGCAAAAGTAGCGTTCTGTGCTACACGGTAAAGAATGAAGTTACTTCTCAAATCAAACACTGATGAACTCACCCGTCTCTCCAGCGTGGAAATAGAAAGGGAGCGTGACCCCCCTCTCTGCCGGCAGTGATAGGGCCTCTCTGTAGAACCAGAGCGGTCGGCCTGTGTCCTCGCGGCCCACCTGCACATGCAGGGACAAAGTGAACCCTCTACTCAATGATTTGTTCACTTTCTTTAACCTCTTTCTTTGGCCTTTATGGACATTTTTACCATTTTCCCTGGAAACAATTCGTGGATCTTGATGAAAAACCAGGCACATTCAGGAGGCTGATATAAGAGTGTGATTTGTGCTGCAGCTTTATTTAACTTAAGAGCACTGTTGGGCCTTGGTGTCATTCTGTTTTTTAGATAAAGAAAATCAGTACAAGCTGTGCCCACTCTACCTCTGCTGCTCAACACTATTCATACTATAAGATATTTTAATACCCACCAGGTCAAAACCAGCCATGATGTCTGGGAAGTCTTTCTGTAGCTTCATGGCCGTCTCCACAGCTCCAGTCATCGTGGAAACAGTCACGCTCCTGAAGAAAACTCTGTGTCAGTGTGATCTGTGACATGTCTACATCCTCTGATATCTTCCAGTGAGGGCAACGTGCAGAATGCCATTCAGAGGAATCGGTCAATTTAATTAGAAAGGCATTCTGAGCAGTCACCTGCTGATTGTGTAGATGATTCTCGCTCCGTAGAAGTCTGGGTGGTCGTCTGTGAACCGTCTGGTGACGTCCTGGTAGGTCTTCAGAGTCCAGGCCGAGTCGTGAGTGCTGCCGTCCAGTTCATATATCTGAGTATCAAGAAAAAGTTACTTAGAAAAACAATTATACTAATAGACGGGAGAATACACGTAATACTCAAAGACATCCGCTCACATGTGGGAGTAAAGCTCGTAGTTCTAAATACATGACGTTGTCCAGGTAGAACTCAGTCAGGCCTTGGTAGTAATAGTCTCTGAAGACAGGAGCATACGTGACCAGACCCCACAGTGCATAGAAGCACTGTTCAAACACGTTCCATACCACATCCTGACTGGGGTAAACACCTTCTGGATCCTGATCCGTGAAGAGCGTCAGGTTCCGCAGGATGCTGTGGATATGAAGACACAGTTATGATCTGATTAACAGATAAAGATGTCCACAGCATTTGTTTCTTGGCATCTCTGTGTAGATGGCCGTCCACTCCAAGTGGACCAAGGGTTTAACGAAAAGATATTCTCTTTCCAGATTCATATAAGGTCACTGTGACCTTCGACCTTTCGCTAGAGAAATCCAATCACTTCATCTTTGAGTCCCAGTGGCAACTGATCAGAGGTTGAAGAAATTCCTTCAAGATATTTGATCAAATCTTGGTTCTATCTGAAGTCCTAGTGGCAGCAGAGTGTGGTTCACCTGTCGTCCAGGTCTGTGGTGTTACTGGTCTTGGCCCTCAGGTTTTCCAGCAGGTTCCAGGGGGAGCAGCGCGGCAGAGGTTTCGGCAACTGGGACGAGAAGATGAACCTGACGGAGTGGCTGTCGGTGAAGCACATGTAGCAGTGGGGCCGATAGGTTGCGTTCTTCACCAGCCACAGTGGATCAGCCATGGAGAAGTCATGGACGTGTAGAGCGCCCCCTAGAGACAGAAAATTATAGAATTATCTCGACATAAAGAACCGGAATACCTACAACAAACCTGACTCTATCAATTAAGAGGTTTTGTACAAGAACTTAATTCATCTACAGATAATTGTCTCAATATGTCGATGACCTGGTTCATCTATTAAAATGTCATGTAGCAGTGAAACATGTTGAGCTTTAAAGTGACATCTTCAAATATCCAAACTTTAAAGATATTTAGTTACATGACGAGAAAATCTGCCAACCTTCTTTATTGAGACTAAATTGATTGTTTCTTAAAATATCTGCTTTCCTGTCAATAAACTTAACAGTTAACTAGTTAATTGTTTCGTCCGGGATATGCAGTTATGATAAAAACTAGACCTGGACCCAATATCAATGCTGACACGGATAAATCTGTGAAAGACTCAAATCAGCTGTTTTTTAATCAGCTAAATGAGAAATTGCTCAGACTCTTATGAAGAGAATTACAAAATGTGATCCATGAAGACACTGATCCTAAACTACAGCTCACAACAAACAGCTAACCCTCCACTAAGATGCTGGACGTACCTTTAGGCATCTTCTGCAGGAGGCTGAAGATGGGACTGGACCTGATGAGGTCTCTGGCCTTGAAGAAGTGCATGGCGGGGGGGAAGTCTGCTCTCAGAACCTCCCTCTGCTTCATGTTAAACAGCAGCGCATCCACACGCTGCTCAGCGTCGCTCAGCACCACCTGCCCACCCGTCTGCATGGAGGCCTCCTGCTCGATGAGGGCCTCCCTCTGTCTGGGGTCCGGGACAGAGAGGACCCCGGCCAGGTAGTGCATGACCAGGAGACACGCCGCTGCCACGAGGGGGCGCTGTAGCTGGACTGCCATGGTCTTGAAAAAGAATGAATATAAGATAAGACACTGCCAACAGGACAAATGAGAAAAAGGGGAAGTGAAAGCAGCTGATGTTTAAAATTACCTTTCACTATTATCTGTGGGGGAAGGCAATTTTATTTTTAAAGCACTTTTCATACACAGAGTTTGATTCAATGAGCTTTACAGGAAAGAGCTACAAATAAAATATAAAAATATAAAAGCACAGTTAACAACAAAAGATAAAAGAGATAGATGTGTGAAAATTAGGAGAAAAATAATATAAAAATAAAATAAAGGTTGTCAAGCTGTTTGTTCACTGTTGTTCTGTTTATATATCTTTATAACACTGGTGTTATAAAAAACACGATCTAAGGAGTAAAGCAACCCGAGTCAACAACAACTCGATGTTTTATTTTAGTAAACAAGCGTTTTACTCTTTTGTAAATAAACAACACAAAAAGTACTTGAACACGACCAACAGTGAATATAAAGCACGTTACCTTCAGTTTCGGCTGCAGGTGAATGTTAAACTCTGTATTTTAAAAGCACAATAAGAAGAACCGACACTGACACGACGCAGTCCGCTGGGAAATACGTGCGTGTTTAACTCGAATCCGTTACTTTACGGCGTGAATATGATGTAAACAACGAAGCTCGCAACGCAGAAACACTACAGTTTACGCACAGCTGGTGTTTACGTGTTTGTGAATCTTTACGTCCCAGTGATTTCTATACTTCCGCTGTTTTGCATCTAAGCCCCGCCTTCTCCTCTGTGATTGGCCGAGACAGAGCTCGCTCGGGCGGCTGATTGGTGGACTTTGGACGCATTAACGGTCCGTAACACAGAGAGTATAGGTTTATGTTTTTTACTTTTTAACTGCGTTACATTTACGCATTTATCAAATAATGTAAACTGAAAAAAAAGGGAAAAGCAGTTTTTGTAACATGGAATACTGCAATAATATATATGTATGTAATTGTATTATAGATGATAGCATAAATATATATAATATAATCCCTCACCTGTTGCTTACAGTATTTTTGTTATTCAACTATGTTTCCTATTTATCTATATTTTCTATATTTATACTTGCAAAAATATATGTGTAAACCTGCTTGGCAATAAAACCTGAATCTGATTGATCAACAAATTGATTATTATTAAGGTCGTTTTGAGATTTTCAAATATTTAAGTAGAAGAATAAGATTTCATCCATTAGATGTAAACGAGAACAAAGTGCTGTCATTATTAACTGTTCCTGTTTTATTTGTATTTTATTGTCCTTACTTTATCAAATTGTTATAATTATTGTTATTGATATTATTATCCACACATTTATCATCTATATTGATCGTTTTGAGGGTCATGCAGGTTGGAGTCATTCTATCATTATTGCTATATTATCTTTGTGGTTATTATTCAGTTAAATACCTCCCTCACCCAGTCCCAGTGACATGAAGACGAGACACAACCTGCTTTTAGGAACTTCACAGACACTATTAATATGTAGATGAACAAATGAATATCATCAGATATACCAAACATTTTAGAGGTTAAAGAACAAGATGGTTGTTTACCGTTTCTTCTTTCTTCAAATATTCACATGACCTGTGTGAAACAAAGATGCATTGACAACTCAGTACAATTATCCCCTTCACATAGAAACTGAAAAGTTGCTTTAAGGTTTAACTTTGCTTAAGTCAAATCCTTCTAATACCTTTATTCAGAAGCAATTTATATATTTCTTATTAAATTCCATTCAGATTTGTATCATCTTTTACATAAATGTAAGAATCTTACAGCTTAAATCCAATTTTCTTTTAACATTCAATCTATTTGTTTAATGTTATATACGGAGCCGTTTTTTCCTTTTACAATTTAACTCTACAACTTAGCTTAATTAGGCTCAATTAAAGTGCCTTAATTACACGCCTCAACCGCCGATTGCGTCCTCATTAGGCGTGGACAAAAGAATATATTACTTGTTGGCTCACAGGGAGCCCGTGGAAGGAGGCCTGAGGAGCTGCAGAGCTTCCTCCACCCCTGACGTCACATCACATCACCGACTGCTGCAGACGTGAGGGGTCGGTGGAGGCAGCATATGATCGGTGGAGGGTGTTTGTCAGGAGGTCGGGCTCTAATGAGAGGCGATGGTGTGAGCCGCTCTGATAGATTAATGCATTGTCTGGCGTTGGCCCTCTGGTTTGGCTGTTTGCATTTCATTACTTTTAGCCTTTCAGTTTCTCTTAACAAATTACTGATACATGTCCCATTACTATGCGCTGGCACGGCCTCTTTGTACGTTCATTTATTCACAGCAGATACAATTAAAGGACAGTTGCAAGTTTCAGGCCAAATGAAGTTGGAAAAAAAAATAAAAACATTGGAAAACAATTATGATTTCAGTGATAAAACAAACTCTTGTTCAAGAAAAGTTATTTATTTCTAAGAAATGTACAGTATAGAAAATACTCAGTTCCATTTCCAAAATAATCTATGTCAGTCAGATAAGAACTTGTAAACGTCACTTAAAAACACACAGGTCTTTTTTTTTTCAATACCCCCATGCTACTGAGGTAAAAGACAACTGCTTTAAAAAAAAAAACAAGAAAAAAAGAAAGAAACAGACACCACATTTATATTAAAACGAGTCCAAAAATGTACAAAAATTCTTAAAAGAGCAAATAAATATGATTCACATTTAATCACGTCTAAATGGTTTTCACTAGTGCAGAGGGATGACAGCAGGGTAACAGATGAAGAGTTGAACACACACTTCCAGTCGTCTGGTGTCGATTCTACACCCCAGTAACACACACACAAACCCACCCACACACACACACGCCACATCTGTACACCATAAGACAGTATCACAACCTCACAGATCTTTAAAAACAAACACTGCCCTCCACACGTTAGACAGCACGAGAGAACACGCTACCTCCACAGTGGCCCCATCAGACTCACCTAATATTGAGACAATTCCCTATTTCAACAGAATAGCAAGTCATCTATGACAAGTCTTGTGTGACACGTTTATAAAATTGTGTCTCACAGCTGCTAGCATTTTCATGTTCCGCCATTTTCCCCCCTCAAACAAAGCCTTATTTACATATTTCTAAGGCCTATACACTTCTGCCAAACTCTAATAAACTCTATCACAGACCCTAGATTGGAATACTGCCTACTTTGTCTAGTTTCAACGACATGTAGGCAGGGAGGCATGCAATCTGTACAACAAAGTCCCAGCGATGACATTAAAACACTGGGAGGGAAAGGTACCCAGTAGACAGTGTCCACTGGCACCAGCACACTGTGACCAACCGACAGTTGAAAGATCACGACAGCGCCTCGTTGAGTCCAGATCTGTGCGCACGGCGACCGTAGATTTCATCTCATGAGGGAAGTATTGTAAGGCCGTTTCTTCATCAGTTCTCAGAGTCTAAAAAACTACCAGAGTGAAGCTAAAGCTGGTCAGAGAACATAGACCCACAGGAGTCTGGCAGAGCATGATAGGAAGTAAAGGGGACCGTAAATGCCACTGACGGGCTGGATGAGGTAGATTCATTTGCTGCCATCGCTTGTTGGGGGGAGGGGGGGGTCACACAGGTGCAACATTGATATGCTAGGGTGAATGAAAGAATCCCCAAAATAATACACCAGTTATGAGAAAACGACACATGTTGACGAGGCCAAAATTAATTGTGATGACAAATCAAATTTACAGGAATGTAGAAAAACAAATTAAATCAATTTCTCTTGCAATAACACAAACACAAACAGACTGACAGCTTGCTGAGCCAAATATTGTTCAGGACGATGAAGACAGACCCCTTTTAAAAAAACAAGTTCATCACGTGAGGTGGTTGTCACGGTCGTTAGCCACGTTTTTCCTTTTGCTGCTCCTCTTACATATAGTGATTCAGAAAAATACCCGTATATATAGAAACTGTACACCCTGAGGATATGTTTAGTCGTGAAACGGTGACGAGGAAGGAACCATGCGAAGCGAAGGGCTGTGAACAAACAAAAGGACTAAAGCTACACATGTTTGTAGGTGGAATGTAAAAAACGTCCTAAAAACACAACAGCGGGATTTGATGGGTCTGTGGTGGTTGTGTGTGTGTGTGTGTGTGTGTGTGTGTGTGTGTGTGTGTGTGTGTGTGTGTGTGTGTGTGTGTACACCAGCTAGTGGGATAGATTTACCTCATCTGTAATAAGAGGTTGGACTCTACAGTAAAAGTGAATATATATATATTTTTTTTCATACATATATACGTTACCAGGCATTGACTAAAAATAAGACTATCCAAGGCCTCTCAATTCTAGACCAACAGAAACCATGTAGTGCACAACAGAGACGAGTGTGGTCGGATAGAAATATCACCATCTTGGTTGCTTCCCTCTCTGCTAAGTCAAAGACATTCTCATCAGTGAAGGCAGCTATGAAAGATGCATATTCTGCAATGGGGGGGGGGGGGGGGGGGGATAGACAGTGACTGACTGGGCCCTTTCAGGACGGTTTTCATGCTTCAGACAGATGATCAGTGTTCGTGCTCTTTCACATGCAGCTACTGTGCCGTAACCTACACATTCACTCATACATTCACAAAAGGGGACCAAGGCAGCTGGCAAGGGGGCCTGCGAGTCGACCGGGTCAGGCTGACAGTCTCATAGTACCTCCTTTTTCTACACCTGAGTTTCAAGATACAGTCGGAACAGAAAATAGTAGTAACAAAAAAAAAAAAAAAAATTCCCTTTCCTCAGTATGAAGGATTCATTCAGTGAACAGGACGGGCAGGCCGAGTTCAGTGGCCTTTAATGCTTCCGTGTTCCAACTCCTCAAAGAGGAAAGGGCTTCTTGAAGGCAGCGTCCCCTGTGTTTGACAGGTGGAACTAGTGGTTAAAAAAAGGTTGCCCTTCTCCTGGAGGATTCGAGTTCAAAAGGCTCCGGATGAGAGCAGGTGAGTCCTCGAGTGAATCTTCCAACAGATCCACAGAGCTGTTCAGTTCTGGACCCCTGTGAGAGAGCTCTGTGTGCAGAAGAGCAGGGGAACCGTTCTCCAGGGCTAAATAACATTTCACATTTTTTATCATCTTAGTCAAACCAGCTGCTTGGTCAGATACTCAGGTCCAATGGTGGGTAGAGCCGAGCTCCAAGAAATCTGTTCAGTGGGAGAGAATCACTAAAAGATGCGTGTGAAGCGAAGCCTCTCATCTGTGGCCTCTGTCTGCCCAGTCAGCATTTATCTTCTTTCTTTTCAGCTCGCCGCTTTGTCCAGATGTTCTTTGATATTGACATGTCTGAAAGAAGAAGAACGAGTTGAACAAATAGAATTTAGAACAGAATAGAGCACATGTGTTAAACGCCTTTTGGCAGCATTATCGTGATCTTAGGAATAGTAACTGAAGGTATGAAATATACGTAACAGCAGGTAGGAAAGTTCTGTATATTTATGTTAGTTCCACTCACTCTGCTCACACGTCACACTCCCTGTTTACTGTTGGGGCCGCCTGGAGCCGTCATCATTTGTTGCCTGTAAACACAGAAAAATAAATAATGTTAACACTCATTTAAATGGGACCAATTTGGTTCATGTCTTTCTTAATGATTTTTGCTGCATCCACTGAAATAAGTAATATTAGCTAAGGCCTCAGCCCACTTTCATCTGATTGGCCAGACATCAGGAAGCCCGTCAGGGGGCAGTGCATACTTCATCCCCTTATCAGTACCAGGACCAGTAACTATTAGTAAGTATGTAATAGAACATAATTGAATGCAAAAGACAACTTCTAAAATCCATCTCTTCGTGGCTGAGACTGAATCAGATACAGAATCAGAGAGTATCGATATCTGCAGCACCAAAGATTATAACGTCTTCGAAACTTTTTTATCCCATTATGGGACATAACTGGATTTAGTTTTTCAAATCATAGTGACAAATATTATGAAAAATGGACAAAAGCAGAAAAGTGATATAGAAGCTCAAAGAGAAATAACAACATGGCCATGAGAGCTGCAGGAGAATGTGTTTTTTACCCTGGGTGTAGGAAGTGTTCTGGTGACAACATTCTCTGCTGAATCATCATGCCCTGGAAGTGCCCACCGGGCCGGGGATGCTGGTACATGGCCATGCGTGACTGACCCGGGGAGTAAGGCAGCTGCTGGGGCCGCTGCAGAGCCTCCATCAGGTGTGGGTGAGGTCTTTGGCCAGCATAGCGCCCTAGGTCTGGGTATGGCTGGCGAGGGTAAAGGCTTCCATTTCCAACTCCTCGGGCCTGAGACATGACATGTGGTGGAGGAACGCCACCGTGCTGCATCCCAGGGTGCATGACGCGAGGGTTGTACATGAAGCCAGACGCCATGTGTGCAGCCGGGTGTTGATGTGGCTGGGTGCTACGGTGGCGAGCAGCCGCATTATGGCTGTCCAGATCCAGGATTTCCTTTGGGCTGTCAGGTCGCTCTGAGCTCTCGGTTCCAGCTGGACTGCCAATGGCCTGCGACCTCCTTTCACGCTTTCCCTCCTCTGGGCCTGCGTCAGACACCGAGCCAGGGGAAACTAAACTTGTACCGTTTGAGGCTTCCGAGCCCTGCGGTGATAGACTGCTCTCCATCTTTGACTGAGCGTTGCTTCTGGCACTGGCTACAGGTAGGTAGGCGTTAGGAGCCATTGGCTGGTGAGGCTGATAAGGAGACCGATGCCACTCATCTTGAGGATAGCCCCCTCTACTGGGGGCTTGGTTGTGAGTCTGAGCTTGCGGATGGTGCTGGGGGTAGAAGTGTTGCTGCTGGTACTGATGAGGTGGGTACATGTTGGGGTGGGCCTGAGGGTGCTGTTGGCCTTGCATGTGGTAGGAGTAGGCAGCTCCTCCCTGCTGGTGGTAGGAGGGGTGTTGAGCAGGATTGTGGTGGGGGTTGATGGTCTGGTTGTGGTAAGGGTGGTGAGCAGATGACGGCATGGACCTGCTCATGTTCGTCTGGCTGTAGTGTGGATGTTGAGGGTTGCCCATGCTGTATGGACCCATGGCTCCATTCACTTGGGACTGAGGAGGCATGGCTGGATTGTGACCCGGTGAGAGCCCTCTCTGAGCCTGCATACCCGTGTTACTGCTCAACAGCTGCGCTTGATGGTGGCCGGGGCTGAAATCCTGGTGTCTATAAATAACATTCGGAGGTCCGGATTTCATTCCGTTGTGCTGCGGAGGAACGGCACTACTTTCTGTGTCTGCTCTACTTGTCGGCTCACTGGGTCTCTGATTACCATGGTCTGCTGGGCTTGGCTGGGAGGGCAACAGTGGGCTAGGGTGACTGGGGGGTAAAGATGTGAGAGGAGCTGGCTGAGGGGGTCCAGGCTGGGCTCCTTGTGTAGCACTCTGTGGCATCCCATGCATGGGGCTGTTCTGTGTGGGAGAGATGTTTTGCTGGACTGGTTGTGGGGGTAACAGGGAATTGTGTTGCTGTGAATTCTGGGTCATGAGCTGGGGCGAGTTGGAAGGGGGGCATTGAGGGGGGGTACCCTGGGTGGCGCGAGGCAGCTGCTGCTGTTGTTTTTGGACGTTCTGCTGATGCTCACTTTGCTGATGTGAATTCTGCACGTGTGGGGAATTGTTCTCCGACATCTGCTGAGTGGAGTTCTGCGAGGCTGGTACTTGCAGTGGTGATGCATTCTGGGGATGAAGTGCAGGTCTTGGTTCGTATTGCTGTGGACTATTCTGTGTTTGCTGAGAGGTGTTGAGTGGAGCTGGATCCCTGGAGCTGATGTTACTTGTGTTGAGCTGGGTGGAAACAGTAGTGGCATTGGTGGGTTGAGGAGGACAGTTGGTGGTGGACTGACTCTCTGTTGATGTTGGCAGAAGCCCTGGTCCAGAGGGATTCTCTTGTAATCGGACCAATTTAGGGACTGGGGGGCTCTGCATTCCCTCCGCGGCCTCACTGTGGTGTCCTGTAGGACTGGGATTGGACGGGTGCTCTTGATTAATTGAAAAAGTGTTTTTGTGTGAAGAAGATTCTTTAGAAATGTTGCTGACAGCCATTTTGTTCTCCGACGTTGTGCCTGTTCACATACAGAAGGATGAAAGATGAGTTAGCACAAAAGAATAGCATGGGGAGGTTAGCATTGATGATTGATGAACTATAATTACAAGAAAAATGTAGCGTCAAAGAATACAGATATAAAGACAAGGAAAGAATAGATGTCTCATTTAATGCCACCTATAAAATGTGTTGCTGTGCCATTCCTTCACAGAAAAGATGCAAACACATCTGTAAGATTTCTGGAGATGCTTAACTGACAACAACCAGCGAGAGGTTTCACTACATTAATGAATATTAATTCTGCCACTTACTGTGAAAAATTATTAAAATCAAATTACAAAAAAACATTTGAGGGGGAGAAAGGGCAAGGATGTGTTCTGTGATGGTTAACAAATTGAGACACTAAGACTAGAAGGATAATTTGTGCAGAAAAAGGTTAGAGTGTACTTAGGTTCCTTCATGCAGAATGTGAAATGCAAAATAATAAGAGAGAAGGTCAGTTCTACCTTTGGGCTGTGTGTCTGTCTGTTGAGGGAGCTGGCTGTCTGGCCCATTGTCTTTAGCAGGATGCAGCAGCTGAACCTCAGGGGCAGGGGGAGGCTGCTGTGAGGGGTGAGCTGGGATGCTGCCAATTCCTGATGGGGGCCCAGGCCGCTGAAAGTTGCCCATGTGCTGATGAGGGGCACCAGCAGGGGGTCCAGAGGAGGCTGACAGCTGCTGCAGGGCCAGCATCTCTGGGCTTTCCAGCATGGAAGCCAAGCGTGTCCTGCCAGAGGAGTCTGGGTGGGTAACAGGGAGACGGGGGGACATGGGCCCCTGGGAGCTGACCCCTGCAGACATTTGATACTGGGCATTGGGAGGAGGGTGAGGGTATCCTGCAGCTTCTGGCCATGGTTTATGCCCTACTGGAGGTGGGACTCCACCGTAACCGAAGTTACGCTGGTTCACCATATTGGGATCTTGTACGTGCATCCCATTGGGTCTCTCCTGGTGATTCATACCAGGCCACATGTGTGAGAGAGCCATGCCAGGTGGCCTCAAGCCTGGGTAGTTGTGTTGAGTTGGTCCACCTGGTCCTGAGAATCTGTTGCCCATGGGGTGCATGGTGTGGCTCTCTGGATGGTGGTGGGCTGGGTACATGCTGGCTTCAGGAGGAGCTCCCGGCTGTAGGGCCATGGGACGTGGGCCCAGAGATGGGCCATGAGCCGGACCCATGTAAGGGTGCTGCTGCTGGTGTGGATGAGGCTGCTGTTTAGGATCCTGGCCCATTGGATACCTCGGGCCCATGTGATGTCCTTCTACCATGCGATGCTGAGAAAAACAGAAGAAAATGTTATAAGGGTATTTTGATAAGTATATCTCTACATCAGTCTGTACACATAAGGCAGCTACACATATTCAGACCTGCATTAATTGCACGCAGTACTACTGTAGCTAATACCAGTAACAGTAATCAATACCTGCATGTTGAAGTCACTGGCGAAGCGATTCAAATTAGGGTGTCCGTGCCTAGGAAGATGAGCTGAGTAAGCGAAGCGGGGGTCCATACCCATCCTCTGGGCATACATAGGTGGACCATGGTGAGCAGGGGGCCCATGTGGATGACGGAGCTGGTAAAATGGAGAGAATTCATTAATCTTTCCTTGTAGATTTCAGACAGAAATAGGATTAAGGTGGTTTAATTATATCTGAGAATTTGTGAGATATTAATTCAAACTTTAAAAAACCAAAGTTGTGTTGTCAATACCTGTTGCCCAGGGTGGTACAAGCCTCTCATGTCTCCTTCGTGGATGCGTTGATGGCTTGGAGGTAGGTTGTGAGGGTGAGGGGGGCCATTGGCCCAGTGAGGAGGAGGTGGTGGTCGTGTCAGCTTGTGCTCCTCTTCCTCTGAGGGTGTGGTGCCTTTGCCCCCCTGTGAGTTTCTCTTCCGTTGGACTTGCTCAGTGGCCTTGATCAGACTCTCAGGCCCCGAACCTTTACTGCCACGGTTGCGCTTTTTGTCTTTGCGCTCCTTGTCTTCTCGATTGATGTGGAATTCCTCGTCCGTGTCGCAGTCCTCTGATGGAATATGTTTTAAAATGGCCCGACTGAAACACCGGTCAAGGGACTCTGCCATGATACTGTACTCTGGAAGCAGACAGGGATCAACGTCAGGTGGGATCAAGACAACGCAAACAAAGGTTCTTTCACACAACCACATACACACAGTTACACACTCGAAACACCTGTAGCACATCCACTCATGTATACTCAAACAATAATAGGTTTTCATTCACTTCCTCTTTTCCTAACATACATCACCCCATCTCTTGGTCACTCTTAACCCTTACCCTCGAGCACTGCCAACTAATATGCATGTATGTGCCCATAGACACACACTTGCTCCTCTGTTCTCAGCTCACACCGGCTGACTGACCAGGTCAGAGGGCGTCGGTTGACCCCTGCTCCCTCCAACCCCTTCCTCCTCCATCCAGGCCCCCCTACACACTCTTCTACCCCCTGTCCCTGGGGAGAGCATTCAGTTGGATGGATGGCTCCAGACAGGGGGCTTAGGGCCTGGAATGTTTCTCTGGCACTGCAAGGCTCAGATCCCCCTGAGCACTGGAGCACAGCTCAATCACTCCCCATTAATCACTGTCAAGGCTGCCCTGGCCCCGGCCCCAAACCACCACTAGGTCCGGCCCCCTTTCTTTTGCTCTTTCTCCCACTCTCACCCCCCGTTTCTCACCCCCATGAACGCATATACACACTTCTTTCTCACAACATTCATCTACTGGAATTGGTTTTAATGCAATAGTCTCCTGCTGAGACAACCTGTTAATAGGAGGAACTGGATTTGTGTTAATTTACCACTGTCTTCTCCGTTGTACTCGATGCAGTTTTCAAACATGAGCTTCACATCAGCAACAAACTCCTCCTTAACAATGTAATCGCCATCATTGAGCTTTTTCTCAATGGTGGACAGGTCCATGGGCGTCTGAGGGGATATGAATAAGAGAATAACAATTAACACCTCATGCAAATATCCACACACACGTTCGGTGGTAAACCAAACATGAATTCATTAACTCACAAACACTATTAGTGAAAACAATGATAGTAACTTGTACCCGGATGAGCTCATGGTAATTGGGCGCGTAGGAGTCGTCCACAGGCTCCAAAAAAGGCCAAGCGTCTTTATGGGATTTCAGCACCTCAAGCACTGAAGATGAGATTAGATCAGTTCAGACATGTGGATTGAGACAAAGAAAGAGTCTCTAGTAGAGATCCTGTAAGCATACCTTTGTACAGGGCGGTGTAGTCATCATCCATTTCATAGCTGTAATGTCAAAACCCAGGACATGTTACAAATAAGAATCATTGAGTCATTCCAGTAGAGAGTGAAATCTCATGTCAGAAATGTACAAAGCCTCCTACAATTCTTTGTTCCTGCGTGTTCTGAGGACAGGTGAAGAAGGCTCCAGATTCAGGAGTTCAGGTGGCAGGTCCTTGCCTTCAGAGAGCAGCCAGGCCCTCTCCTCCCGCATCTTACGCCTTTTTGCTCTTTCTGAGATAGAAGGATAAACACGGGGGGCAATTAGACGAACAAACAATAAAAATCACCAGTCTCTGGAGGCTTCAGGCCAACAATGACTTAATTGCTTTTTCAGGCTTGCGAGTTACAGTTTAAATTGCACTTTGTGCCCATTGACAATGTCAGGGGAGTCAATGAAAACCAGGCGCTCGCCATCAGAGGCGGCAGCAATTCAGATAAGCAGAGAGAGCGATTCATGAGCCGTCTTTTCTTGGGCACAGCTGATCAAAAGAGCAGAAGAGAAATGTATCACCGCTTTATCTTTTAACATGAAAGGCAGAGAGGCCCTGCCAGCCCCCCTGCCGGGTGCATTAAAGATGTTTGAGGGTGGATTCCACATATGCAATGTACACAGAGAGCCGGCCAGGTCCTGCTGTTCATCTATAATACATTAATGAGGCTCCTCTACTGAAGCACAATCAGCAGTTCATTAACCCTTGACAGATGACATCAGAGGGAGGGAGAAAAGGAGAAGTGATCCTGTGATTAAAGGCCCTGAACATTCCCTCTCGCAGTCTCTGTGTACTATACATAAATCACAAGGCTTCCAGTGCAGCTATGCTACTGGAGATTTCTCAGCCGCTAAGAGCCAAACCAGCAGCAGTGGAAATGTTAAAGGCTGAGCATGGGGTGTCCTTCACGATCCATTCTGCCCTTCATCCCAGACCTGGAAGAGGAACATGAAAGACACCTACCTGCTGCTGACAGGTCGCTGATGAAAGAATATGAAATGACCGCTGCTCCTTGACTTTTTGACTTCTGGCAATTAGCTTCATTTTTGTTTAATAATTTTTCTGGCATTTACCAACAGGTTTTTATGATGATTATGATGTTGGATCCTTGGCACAACTTCCCATTTGTGACCCATCTATCTGCGTGTCCATCCATCTTACCCTCCACAGCTTTGATCTTCTCCAGCTTCTCCCTCTGCCGTTCTTCCTGCAGAATCCGCTCCTCTTCTCGTCGCTGCTCAGCCAGCAGAACCTGCCTGTCCAGCTCCTCGTCTTTCCTCTTGTCCTCCTCTGACACAGTCTTTGGACAGTCCTGAATACAAACACACAAGACAAGCCCGTTACTCTACACTGGAATCATCATGGGATAAGCTTGTAAGGATTAAGAGGAAGCTGAAACTTGAATATCTTTGCAACAGTAGGAATGATGGACAGAAGCAACCCAGACCCAAAATACTGCTAGGGGCTGAAACACCTTAATTACATGGGGAAGCACTGCACTAGCAAAAAAAAACTATATTTTCTGGAAAAACATATCATTATGTCTGTAAATAGATGTTTTCATTATGCTACTGCAGATGTAGTTTAAAAACATGTACACAGACAAACACACGCACCTCGTCCTCTGGCTGAAAGTGTTTTCCAGAGAAGCGCTGTGACGTGCGCACCGGGGTGGGGTCCAGCAGTTTCTGTTTCTGTTCTCGTTCCTGAAGAGAAAACAAAGAGAAAAAGATTAAGCTCGGCTAATTATACCTGTTCTACATTCTTTCAAAAAGGTGAAGATAGCAGCACGAGATTGTTCGGGTCAGACACATTCACAGCAACTCGAACATTTCCGGATCATTCTGGCGAGGGATAGCATCTGTGTAGAGTTTGCAGGAGGCAGGATGAAAAGTGTGAATTCCACTGCACAGTGTTTTTGTTTTGAGCACATTGAAGATGATAGAAGAAGAAGCTACTGACTCAGATGTTATGTTTACTTAGTTTTGACAATAAACCCACAAGTTGACATCCTCGTCAAGGGCTTGCACCTCGTCTCACACCTCTTGTTAGTTTTACGTCTCTCACATGTTGGAAACGTGTGAAAGAACCCCACCACTTCCTCACTGGGAAGTTTCCGGAAATTCCCCTGCTGTTTTGTCACATGGGCTCACTGACATTTTATTAACATTTTACAGGGGGGACTTCAGTGGTAAAAGGGGCAATGCAAATTGGAACCTCACTTCTGAATGATAGAAAGCCAACTAACAGCAGCCAAGTACAACTTCTCTTTGATTGTAAAAAGGTGATTTTGCTTTACTGAGGCGTGCAGATGTGAATAAATCAATCTTATATTTTCAACTTCTTTTTGAAATCTTTATATTACGTAATGTCGTGAACATGCCTGTAAATTATGGTCAACAAATCACTGATTGAGCCTTCAAGACAGATCAGCAGACGAGCATCACACTAAAGTGACAGGCCCTGGGGAGTTGTGGAGAAGCACTCAGTATTGAGAGGTCACTGGCTCTCCCCTCCCCCCAGTCACCCTCTCCACTCTGCTGCCTACGTTCCCCCACCTTTCCCTGGGGGGGGACAAGGAGAAATAAAAGCATGTGTGTCTCCTGTGACTCTCCTAATCATTCGTAATGATTTGACGGCACGGTGTAAGGGCATGCTGTCCAGCCTGACAACTGCACTACACACAGCCAATCATGGAGCTTTTGATCACAACATGTTGAATTCCTCAGGATGCATCCTGAAAATAATAAGGCCTATAAATCCTCATTTGAGACAAACATCCAGGACATATCCGTAATCCAGATAGAGCAAGCAGTGGAGGAGGGAGACACCAGCCAACAGAGCTATAAGCGAATCCCTTGAAAGCCTGTCTATATCAGGGACTGGCCTCTGCAGCTCATGTCAGAGTTCATCAGGGAAGCAGGACTGTAAATAACCATCAGCCCAGAGCAGCTAACAGCACTGAGAGGTGTCACAGTCGGGCTTCTGGCCATCAATAAAATAACTGTGGGCGGTCTAAAAATACATCAGCAGCTGTATGAAGCGTGGAGTTGTGTGCAGGTGAAGTGACAAACAACGCAGGAAGGATGATGGTGTCGGGGAATTGAAAGACAGAGGAAAAGAAATTAAGTCAGAAACGAGAAGGAAAAAAAAGAAGACAGATGTTCAGGATCTGATCTATGCTACTCTCCACAACTCTTCTGCCCCGACGCCATCTCTGCCTTGTCTTCCTCTGAAGCACGGGCGTATCCTGGGGTTCTACAATTCCTCTCTACATCCCCCACACCATCCAAGCACATAAGAGATGGAGTGCCCCTGGTGTCACCACTGAGAGAGGTTGAAGAGCGAATCCTGCGGCACAGCAGAGCTGTCATTCAAGAGGCTCCGTTCTGCCTCAAGGTGAGCGCCCGCCTGCTGTCAGTGCCCCGTGAAATGGCTGGTGACAGCAGCCCGAGATGTGTGGAAAGGATTCAACACTAAACACACACAGTGAATTGGACACAGTCGTAGGCACACACCCACATATACGGGTATAATTATGTGAAGTATACACACATGCTACACTGTGGTATAACCACATTTAAAACCATTCAACAGGCAAAATACTGAAAATTTGCTTTGCTTCCAGCTTCCTTCTTAACAGGTTGAAGACCGTTCTAATTTAAAAAAAGAGATTAGAAGGTATAAACAGGTTATATAAAACGAGGGTAAACCCTTTTCCCATTGCCAATAAAAGGCAATTGCATCTCTGTCTTTTTTTTCCTGGTGCGTCACGATCACACACAAATTAAAACGTTCACCCGGGAGTCCTGTTTCCATCACGGCCGATCGCAGTGAATGCCGATCGTATCCAATCCCATTGCAGACAAAAGGCAGTTGTTAGTGTGTGTTTTAGGGGAAAAGGGATTCAAGGACTCTGAGACATTTGTTCTTCATTCAAACATCACAGCCTCTGTTGTCTCTTATTAGACCAAACAGAATGAAAAGACGACTGTCTGCTTGACCAAGATAAATTTAGTCTTAAATCAATAACAGACCCTCTACAGAGCTACAGTGAAATGTGTTGGTGTAATGAATATATAATTAATAAAGAGGGTATTTCAGTGTAATCTCCCGCTGTGCGACATAAGTGGAATTTATTTGCATATAAAAAGAACATTAGGGGAATGCTCTTCCCTTTTAATTGAGTCTTTGAGCGCAGTCAGATTAATCAGAGTTCCTTTCCTCCGCCCTGTGATCATGTTTGATAGAGACCATGTAGAGTGGGAAGCGCTGCCTGGTTCGGTTTTAAATAAATCTGTCTTTGGTGGAATCACAACAGATCATAAACACAGAAGTCTGCGATGCTGCCCGCTGCTTCAATAACACCCAGCGCTGAGGGAAGCTACAGACAGACGGTCTTCTGCATTTTATATATAATGTTGAGTTGTGCAGTCAGTGAAGGACAGGATCACATTCATCCATTTGTGTGAAGAGTGAGTGACCCCTCTGTCGACCAGCAGGATTCTTTACTTCACTGATGATGATGATGATGATGGAGAGAGGCTGACGGGGTTTCTATAGCAACAGGCCCTGCTGGTTATACATCACACAGGAGTTGAGTGAACCCCACACGTCTTAATACAAAGGGAGGTATAAAAATCAAGGACCTGCTGGGGCTTTGAATAATTGCAGCGTTCAATCTCTTAACAATATTGTACTGCAAACCATTGAAATATTCTAAACTGAAAGGAAAACTGAGTAAATTGTGTCGGCTGTAGATTCCTGCTCGTTATGAACTATAAATAAAAAAAAAGGTACGCCAACAATCTGCTCCTGAAGAACACACATTCCATGGGATAATAATGACGAATGAGCCTGACCCCTGGTGTGGTCAAACTTGGACGCTCATTCTACCAAACTAGCGGGAGGGCATAGTTCTTCACTGTCATGTCTCATTTTTTTAAGGCCTGAGGCCGGTATCACCACGGAGCCTGAGCACAGAATTAAGGACAAGCTCAGACCAGCTTTCACTGAACCCGTCCTGCAGCCGGCCCAGGTAGGAATCCAGGATCTCCCAAAACGGCTAGACGAAGGCAGTCGACTGATTTGCAGCAGAACAGACTAGATGCAGCTAAATGGAGGTTCAACCTGTCAAGCTTGAATAACGTGGTCACACATAAAGCCAAAGGTAGGCTGATAAAAGTGAAAATGGAAATTAAGGCGACATTATGGGCTTCTGTGATTGAGACTAATGGTTATGTCTCCTACGTGTCTGACCTTGTGCTCAATCATGCTGCTGATCTCGGGCAGAAAGTTCTGGCTGATGACACGGTGGAGGTGGCGGTCCTGTGGGGAGGGTTTGTCCTTGATGCTTTCTGCCAGACTGACCCACTGCTCCTCTGTCTCACACACAAGGGACCAAGTGCCTCGCTTGATGCCTGCTGGAGGGACACACATTGGCTTATCGATTAAAATCCAAAATTACGTTTCCATGATTCCATGATGTTGGGAACATAAAATATAAAAAGTTTATAATGATGAGATCATCTCACTTCTCCTCAAGGGAGGATCCTCCGGTACATCTTCTGTCTTGACTTCTGGCTCTTCTCTTTCTATCTCACTGAAAAGAAAAACAGGGAGATATATAATTCAAAAAGTCTGCTAGAAAGGACAAAATGACAAACAATATTAAAATGCAATAGTCCTAATGCAAGAGCAGCAGTACTGTACTTTGTGAATTAAATTACAGCACGTGTTCATGACTCATTACTGATTGTGCCCAAGAAACAATTAATTATTAATTACATTGCAGATCTAGTTGTCGGTTAAAGGTCATTCTGTACAACGACCGACAAAGACCACAGAAAATGATCACACACAAGCAAAGTTCTAATAGCCTATTATCTGCTGGAACTTTTCCACTACTACCACATTGTTGTTTTTGTTTTATATGATTGTAAAAGCCATGTTATATACAATATTAGTCAAAGACCACACAACTAAACAACCTGCCATCTCATACAGTTCAACGCATGTGTTCTTTGACATGACTCGTACATCTGTGTAACACTTGCACATCTGCACGTCAGCATTTCTCTGAAATCCGCTGTTGGTAGTGATGACAGGCAGAAAAGTTGTCTCACCTCAGATTAGAGTCGTCCGACTTTCTTTTCTTTGGTGGTCTTCCCCTTTTCTTTTTCTCTGGTAGCGCAAGCTCAGAGGGTTCACTATTGAAAAAGAAAATAAGGGCTTGTAACATGGGTAATTAGCTTTGACATTTGACATAACATTTATAATTATCCTGTAACAGGCCTGTAAACAAGTGTCAAATGTGCTTGTCAACTGCGGAAAACACGAGCAGTGACGTAACTTTTTCATTCTGGTGAACAGGACAGATGAAGGTGATACACAGTACTCAGAACTATTTACCTGATCCTATCACTTTTCCTCTTGACAGGCTCTTCTTTGTACATACGAGTCCCATAAAAGTACCAGTAGAGGGCTCCATTTTCATCTTGCCCCATTGGTTCCACCCTGAGGCTGTCTGCATCCAGGCCCTGAGGGACAGTGGGGGTGGGGACATAACATTTTTTATAAATCATGTGTAGGACCGTGTTTTTAAATCATCAGTGGGTGAGGTAATTTAGTCCTTTTAGCCTACGCGGCTGTGAATCACACAGACATGAAGCGCTTTCATTATCTCACTGAGTGCCTTTATTAATTGAATCTGATAAATTGGCTTTAAAAAAAATCCTATCTCATGGTAAAAAGGCAAAATATATAACAGGAAAACCAAACTGACGGACAACACAAGGATAAAACTGTCATGTTACGATTAATCACAGCTTTGTTTATGCCAGGACACACATACCTTTGTTAAGCCTGCTCGTTTAAATGTACATAAAACTAGAAGGTAACGCAGTAGAACTCATACAGTCCCCTTAAATTCAATGAAGCTACACCAAATTTCACACACTCATAAATAGCAAGGCCCTTAATATGCTTATATTCTGTGTGATCAGGATCTATGAATTATTCCTTGGGAAAACAGTGATATTTAAAACGCCTATCTTGCAATATTACAGAAAGTGGAAAATAAATTCCTGGATCTGTACCAAAAAGTATGGGTACTTCCCTTCCACTAAGTTCAATGGAAAGTCATTCTGTTGTATTTGCATACAGACTAATGCAGCCTCTATAGAGCTGCTGTAACGCTCCAATACCCAGTATCATTGCCGACAATTAAATGGCTTGGATTTCAATTGACTCGGGTTCGTTCAGCTGCTCCTCGCGAGTGTCGTACCTTCAGCAGGTCAAAGACGTCGGCAGCATCCAGGCGGTAATCACAGAGCCGGTGCAGCAGCTCCACCTGAGTGCGTGGAGGCAGATTCTCGAAGGGCCCCTCTCTAAGTGGGTTGGGCTTCCCCTCCTCCAGCTCCCACCGGTAGCTGATGATGTCGTCCAGGTAACTGCTGAACGCCTCCGGGCTGAGGAGCCGAGAAAAACAGCAAGAGAGATTGACAGAGTGAGAAAAGGAAGGTGCAACACCACATTTATAGAAAACCTTAAAAACAAACAAAATACATAATACTCTCAGCCATATGAATAACGGTCAACCTATAAGAAGCATCTTATATTCCTGGGGCTGATATACCTACATATTGTCACAATCCTTGTTGTGTTTGAGGTTGTTTCACTGCTGTAGTGGGCCAATGTTTATACTATATGATTTTGTCTTTGCAGAATCTACAGTAACCCATTGTGTCATTTATTGTCTCATCCCAAGGCAAAGCTGTGATCGACTTTCTTTGAGGGTCGCAGGTTTGGGGTGAATGACAACTTGACGAGGTGTAATGAATGAAGCATTTGTTTCTTTTATTTTAATGTGTTTTGTTTTGCAGCAGTACTTTTGATGACAAGTTAGATAGTATCACTTGAAATTTGATTACAGCATTTTAGTAGCCAACATAAGGTTAGTGATTATTTTTAGTCCCTGAATATTTTTGATTCACTTTTATTTGACCCAACCAATGAGGCCGGGACAGACCAAGAGCCCCATTCAGCTCCAGGTTTATTCTTGTCACTGCCACTAAGTTCTAGCTCATAGAGAAATGCAGAGTCCCTGTACTGTCTAGAGCTACTAAGAGCCCTGAGATGACTTATCTTGTGATTTGGAGCTCTATAAATAAGGGCTGTTTTCATAAAGTCATCAATAACATAACATGGTACTAACTACAAATAAGGAAGTTTAAAAAGTCTCATATAACGTTCCTCTTAAACAATAACAAAGAATCCACACAGACAAGAGAGTTGTTTGGTTCATTGGGATCTGTCAGTTCAGATAAATCCAACCAATTCAGTTGCAAATGCTGTGTGCACATTGAAAAGCCAACACTAGGTTTCACTATCAGCTCACGCACCCTTGTATAATAGATAGGTTTAGAAACAAAGTTCAAACGAAGCAAAGTTCAAACAGCCGCAGTGGCTATTGAGAAAGCGTTCCTTTGAATTGAGCTGGTAAATAAACGCTGGTTCTGGTTCAGGTCTAACAGATTAACCTGTAACGTTCGGTTCAAGCTCTGATTAACGGAACAGTGCTCGGGGCAGTGGTGGGCATCTACGAGGCAGCAAAGAGAAAATGGGACAGAACATATGGCATATAGCAGTGTGCACTTTTCACAAAGCCTCCCCTCCTCACTTCCCAATTCTCTCTTCCTTTCTATCCCTCATTCTCTCTCCAGCATCCCCCTCCCTCCTCCTCCTCCCCCCCAACTGCTCCGGCAGAGCGTTTAACATGTGTGGATGAAAAGGGCAGCCCTGTGAAAGGCCAATGCTGAACAGCCACCCCCAGGATGCCAGTGCCTGTCCAGTCCAATAAAGCAGGTTGTCGTCCTGTGAGCGGCTCCCTGGACAAGGAAACGGTATCATTCCAGCCTCTCTGTTTATCACCCAACTAATACCAGTATGCTTTCTAATGTGGGTCTAGAGCAGGAGGTGATTACAAGGGGAATCCCCATGTGAGATGAAGCACATTTGTAGATTTGAATAACATCCTCTGCTACATACTCACTTTCTCCCATTGTTTGATCACATAGAAAAATACAGTGCAAGGGGGCGGTGCTGTTCCTATTTCACAGCAGAAGAAACGCATGATTTCACCACAGACGTTGACTCACACTACGGTATGAGTTAACTCTGACTCCTCAGCGAGTCATGTTTCCACTGACTCAAATTTTCTGTGAAGGTTCCTGGGTGCTATGACTACTTTGAGGTCAAATATTGGTTTAAACTTGGCAGTTATAAATCATATTAGGAAAGAAATTGACATTCAGTGTTACCCACTGTGCATCTAGGTTTATTAAGAAATAATGTTCTCACGTGGTGTACCAGTCCTGACAGAGTTAAGTCTTTGACCCAAGTCTGATACAAGTAATACAACAATACAAGTCAGAGCAGGTTTAGGACTGACTTAGGGACTTTGGAACAGAGGGATCTGAGTCGTCTTGTACCGTTTTCCACTCCTACCTCATGATGCATCAACTGCCAGTAAGCTTACTCACTCTTTATTCGTGAAACATGCTTATGTTTAAGTGAGTTAATAGTTGAAGTAATGTTTTTGTATACATACATTTGAAATGTGTATTTCCCAATGATGGAAAGAACACGAAACACTAACAGTGAATATGTTGATGTCGGTGCTGATACTTACATGATATCAGTACGCTGGTAGCATCCCTGCAACAGACAGGCAATGAGGTCCCCGAGGAAGTCCAGGTCCCGCTCGGACAGGGCTTTCTCCAACTCCTACACAAAACAAAGGAAATACAAGGGTCAAGACTAAGGACAACTTAACAGAGCTGAGAATTAGGAACAAAAGGTGCAAATTTATAACATGTTCCCAGATCCACAAGCACTAAGTCTTTTAAAAAAGTAAAAGTATTAAGACCATAATGACCAAAGGTGATATTTGATGTATTAAACCATTGTTATTATTAATCAGGGCTGCCCCCTGAAAGTCAAACAATTCAAAACACCAGTTGGAGACCTGTCAATCAGCTGAGACTGTCAGGCACAAGGGAACTTCAGGGAACATTTTGGTCGCAAGAAGTAGCAGCAGAGTGAACACTCCTTGCTTTCACATGACTCTCTGGGGTAAAAATCCTTCAACTATGTCAGCCTGTCCCTTCTGCCCGGTGAAGATGTCGTGGCTGGGCTCTGGCTGCTGTGGATATGGACCCAGGGTGAGTTCGAATAAGGTCGAGGCAGCTGCCGAATATTTGTATTGATTTGACTGACAAAATCCGCCACAACATTAAAAGAGTTAGTGTTTTTAATGCTGTGGCTGCTTCTGTGTATCTCTGTGTGTGTAAAAGAAAAGGAACTTAATCAGATGTGAGTTAATTCATCCAGAGTAAGAGTGTTGCTATCAGTGTGAGGTAAGCTGGCAGAGGTAGACGGCAGGAGGGATGGTTGGAATTTGCAACTTGACTGAGAGGGGTTCCTTGGTTTGCCAGTGGCTGCTTGGCTGGAGCTGAGGTTCAAGTTCAGCCATGACCCCTCTCCTGCCTGGCTTTGTGTTTCAGCCATTGAGGTTTTATGAAGCGGCAGTAACCAGCCGAGCAAACTCTAAAAGACCTGAAAGCACCAAGGAGAGACGGCAGGCAGCAGGGGCCTGGAGCTGCAACACAGCCGGGGCCCCTCCTCTCCTCTGCTGACCAACCCCACGCAGCTCCCCACACGGCTTTTCCCAGCATGCACTTCTCTCTCCAATGATACCCACCAGAAAGGCTCTGGAGTAGAACGAGAGGGCAAAAAGAAAGGGAACAGGAGCCAGATAGGGTAGAAATGCTTCTTTCTTCATCAGGCAAGTGTCCATTTTACTTGAAGCTCCATTTTGCATTCTGCTCTCTAGTAAGAGATCAGATTCAATCCCCCTTAGCTGCTATTAGACATTCACTGAACTCTGCAAGTCCTCCGTATTTTCTCTGGAGGAGGTGCATGTGGGAACGCAAATGGCTAATGTGATGCTCCGCAGTCTCTGTGGACTTGCTCCGCCTGGCCTTCTAGGATAAGGTCTGTAGAAATCCAGGAGACTCTGATATATGAACACAGCATAGAATCCCCCACTGGATTCACCAAGAGTGAGTGGGAGGGGTGATGACACTTGTAATGCGCTAAACACACAAAAATGAAAATATTAATATCTCCCGGTGAAAAGGCAGTGACCCACACGTAGAAGACACCGACGAATATGTCAAGAGAGTTCTCCGGATTTGACACGCAGGTCGTGTCTGAAAGGGCTGTTGTGACTGCTCTCCATCTAGAGACACATCCAAACTGGCTGTATGGTTTCTATAGTCTATAGATTCCTCTCCTCAGAGTGTCAACACTTGTGTAAAATTATCTCAAGGACGAGGAGGCACCTTTAATTGGTGTCCACACTCGTCTCTTCTCTCTCTGCCTCTCAACAGAGGAACCTGGGTGAGCTCAGGGGGTCACTGAAGGTCAGCATACACACCTCCTGGCCATGTAGAGGGGCGGAAGCTACGAGCCAGCAAATCCGCGCAATGAAAAACAGAAGGGAACGGACAGAACGGAGGTTGATAAGAGAAAAACAGGATAAGACGAACATTTATGCTTAAGATTAGAAATGAAAAAGAGCATGAAGGACACACTCAGGACAACTTCCTCCTGCTTCAAAATAAAAGAAGCTACAATAGCACCAGAAGGGTGAGTTTGATTTTGGTAGATAAAAATCAGTAGCCTCATGACTCGAGGGAAGAACTGTTTTGTTAGGTTTTTATGAGCACCTTCTATAAAATCAATTTAAAAGCCCACAGATCAGCTAACCCTCATCTCCTGGATTTCTATGGACATCATGCTAAGGGGCCAGGCACAGAAAGTCCACAGAAACGTCGGAGCGTCTCACTCGGACCTTTGCGTTCACACAGGCAGCTCCGGTCTGAAAGCTGCTTCAGTAATTTATGCAGGTTTTCTGGTCAGTGGGTCATGTTTGTTATGAAGCGGAGGAGAGTTCTGATGATAATTCGGCCTCTGGTAAAAAAAAAAAACACAGACAGAATCCTTACCAGGAGAAGTTGACAGTGATCAAGACAATGCTAAGGATCCTATAGTACTTGATGTCACCGAGGTGTCTTTAGTTTTTAAGATCATTTTGGGCTATTTTTCATTTATTGATAGGACAGATTAATCAACCGGGGTAAGATACACAGCAAAGGGATCCAAGTCGGGGTAAGAACCTGTAGCTGCTGCAGAGGGGTGAAACCTGGTGACCACTCAGCCAGGTGAGATAGCGGGAGCCCCACTTGTGTTACTGTTTTGATGGAGAAACCCAATTATATGTGCATTTAAACAGCTGCTAAAATGAAAACACGACTCATGGCCTTTTCACATGTGTACATGTTATCCACCTCTATCATAGCCAGTGAGCTCTGATTATTAAATAAGTATAGAAAGATGGTACGTCTAAATACGGATTCATGTGCGCAGGATGCAGAGAGAACCTTTGTCACACTCCCTTCAACTTCCTGGTGCCATGTCAGATAGCTACTGGGCCAGAGTGCGCCATCGATCAGAGGCAAACTGCACTTTGATCACACTTTGAAAAAAGCCGGGGGCCACAGCTGGGGGAAGAGTGGAGGGTTCGAGTACAGCACAGCCGAGTGGAGAGCTCGCTACAGCCCCTGGATTAACACCACCCCGCTCCACCTTTGATGTGCAACACGGCATCTCAGATGGCAGAGGGAAGGGGAATTAATGTGGTGTCCGTGCCCTTTCTTCAGCCATCCGTCCAGCCGGTCAATTCTTCTGGTGCTAACAAACACTCAGCTTGATGAAGGGCTGCAGGGACAATCCGCTGCAGCTGGATGTGTCCTGTGGGAAACCTTTCCCCTCAATAACCGCGTACACCACAAGGACACAGCTCGCAACCTTTGACTAACAGTCGGCAGCAGACAAAAACACACACCTATGCCAAAACAGACTCATGCGCGTGTCTCAGCAGAGTGAACACAGCTCACTACTTAGGCCGCTTAACATTAATGATCGATGGGACTCAAAGATAAGCGAGCTGAATCAGTGATAAGCCACAAAGAGAAGAAATCGCACATCCAAGCTGTCAGATTTATCACTGAACAAAACAGGCTATTCATATTCACACACACACACACTGAGGCAAAGATTGGAGGGTGAGTAAAGGCTTAGTCAAAAAGGTGTGTCATCGCCACAGACCCTCTGTGGGCCTGGCTGGAAATCAGCAGTTCACCCTTAAGGTATTTTCCATTTCTCTCACCCAACTCCCCTGCTGTTCCTCTCTCTGCCTCTCTCACTGGCTTAACCTCTTATTCCTCCCTTCCACACCATTTTCCTCCCCCTGTCTTACTGCCCAGTGTCTATGAGGGCCTCTGAGGCATTCTATTATTCCCCTGACAACACCCTCACTCCCCTCTCCACCCCATTCTTTTCCTCCCTCAGTCTTCCTTATCTCTCCTCACCCTACACACAGGGCCCTTGCTTCAGCCAGTTGTTGGCTCCACTGTAGCTGGGGACACCACAGTATCCAAAATAATAAAAGGAGAATGGGATTAGCATTGCATCTGCCGAAAATGATTCAGCACCATGGTGGGAAAAAATGAAGCAGCATCTCGCCTGGACTTGTTTGAAATCTCAGCTGAAGACAACACAACACAACACAACGGACTACCGTTCTTTGAGGTATCAATTCAATAAAACGTCACATGGTGTGAGAAGTAACACCTGTGGTGTTAACACAACTGGCCACTTGTCCTTTTCTCTTCCTCTCAAGTCCTTGTCATACGCTGTTTTCAGACGTGCCCTGCGGATAAAGTCCCCAGAACTGGGTCCGGACTTCAGCTGCAGTTCGCGTTTCACACATTCACATCGCAGTGGGAGGTTCTCTGCACAGACACGTTAACAACAGCATCAAATCCTCTGCATTATTCAGGGTGCAGCAGGCGGAGGCAGGAAGTAATGCATTAACTCCGCTGTGGAGTTCACGTGATTTTCTTGACAACACACTGACACCTGCGTCAACTCTAATCGCCTCAAACTCTCTAAATATCTTTGATCTGTGTCTTCTACTGGTACGCCACCAGTTTTTCATCAGGATTCTGTTTTTTTTCTTAATTTTTGCGTCTGTCATTTGTTGGAAGCTCCATCACCCCCCCACAGCAGTGTCCTCTTCTGTCTTCTCACATCGGATTCTCCGGATGTCTGCTGACTTTATACTAGGGAGCCAGGAGTCTGCATATAATCCGGAGGCTCTCACTGGGACATTTGTGTTCACCCACGCTCCTCCTCCGGAGAAAGTGTGGCGCTCAGTGCATGTCTGATAGCAGCTCGAGTCACGCACAGGCCCCAGTCAGACCTGGTATTAACATTCGTCTGGAGTAATCTGATCACAAGTGGACGGCTTTAATTACAGGTGTAACTCACCCATAACACAATAAAGATGCAGTTGAGATTTGATCCCTCAGATCCCTAAGACCTCGTTCAGACCTGGAATTTAACATCTGTCCTGAGTGATCACAACTGTTCAGTCCTGAGATCATCATCATCATTATGAAATATGCAATGGGTGAGTCAAAAACATCCTGGCACAGGCTGAGGGAGAACAAACTAAGAAAGATAATACAAAAACAACCGCACAGATTTCCATGAAACAGGATTTTACCATTTCCCAAGAAAGAAATAATGTAACTTGATAAAAAGATCAAGCAGGGAACGGATGTGACATTTTGTGCAGCTTTATTGAATTTTGGAGGCCTGGCAGACTTTGGTAGAGGTATGCGCTCCACATCGTGCCATTTGAGTTGTTAAGATGTAAAGCCAGCTTTTCAAACAAGCATAACAGATAAGTGCATTGTTGTCACATGACTTTGTGTCTCAAAATCCAGAGGAATCCTTTATTTCTTTTACCACGGCTAAAGTTAAACCCATGGTAAGTGTTAAAGAAACAAAGAACACACGTGCAGTTTGTCTAATTGAAAAAGACTCAAAGCTTTCAAATGAACGTCATAATGTGAGTGGCAGTCTGCTTCTAATATCCTCTAACCTAATATGATATCTCATGATACAGAGGCGAGACTTGAGATTTAATTTGATTCAGGGATTGTCAGAATCAGCAGATGAAATCAAAAACAACCAACTGGCAAACAAAGCAGAGGTTGTCTCACCTCGATTAAGTTGGAAGGGTTTCTATAATCTCTCCCTTTATGTTTTCCATCATGCTACAATCCAATTGAAATGTCAAAAGGGACATCTGTACCTCCCACCAGAATTCGGCTGTCAACGTACACAGGATGAAAAAGCTTCTTCCAGCCATCGCTCGCGCACATTCCATTTTCTGTCTCCTTTTACAGGTGAGAATTCAATTAGGTTGCATCCATACTAGGACATTTTCATTTATGAAACTGTGTTTTAAAAAAATTCAACCCACACAAGCATTTAGTTCCATCTCAGAAGTTATCCATGTCTATATACTAAGCCACCTGAAAATGAATATCACTTAACCATTCATGTACACTGGGCAATATATTACATCAAATATTATAAACGAGAAACAAAATTGGTGAATAGCAAATCGAGGAAATTATTTTCTTGGAACTGTTAGTAAAGGTATAAGCTTAAGCTAAATTTGACCATCACAACTTGTTATATTGTGACTAAAAATAACCAGTAATGGAACGAATGTGGGTGACTGCGATTGTGACATCGATAAGAATATCTCAGTTTTGATTCGAATAACTCTACTTCAGTCTACAGTGTAAACAAGCAGTTTACAAACTAAAATAGCCAACAGCATTTCCAATCTTCTCAGTTTTAGGTGCTTGAGAAACATAGTGTGGAGGCCAGGCCTAAACATAGCGACAGGGATGCATATTAAAAGCAAAACCTAGTCGAGTGGCTGTAGCCTCAGGTCGACAGTGGGACATGCATTGTATCTGAAAGGGTGAGCTTGAGTCGCTCAACCCTAAAATGCAACCCTCCCTACAGCCTTTGTTACCAGATGCTATTAGATCTGGGAATTACTGAATGATATTGACACCTGGACATCCTTTATCAGACATGAGGAAAATAATAATAAATAAGATATATGGGCAAAAATAATCCTCTGACAGCTGATTCATACGAATAGATAAAAAAAAAAAAAATTCATTATCACCATCTTGCATGCAGGCCTAAGATGAGTCTCACATCACACAAAGTTTCTGTTTGACGTGAGCATGGCTAATGTAAATGAGAAAAGAATCCACTGAGTGGAGTGGGGGACTTCACCGGAGTTTGTCAAATCAAAGAGATATCTAGGCTAAACTGGTGTAAAGTAAAAAACACCTGTCTTCCAGGCAGAGCAGACCATCTGTAATTTCAGATAAAAGTGAAATGTGCCTCTCACTGGACATTCAAGTCCCTCATCGTGTGTCAAATGATATCTGCAGCAAGATAGGGAGAGAGAGAGGCTGAAGTACATTGCATGTATTTGCGTCTGACCCATGCAAGCTGCATGTGACATGAGAGGGAGGAAAGAAAAGGCTGCGATAAGCAGTGCAGCAGCTCCAAGGCAGATCCACAGAGCCTATAGTATCAGGGGGGTGGCCTCTGGCTACCTTCACAGCAAACACTTTCCACGCCACTGCTGTTAACAGCTCCTCCGGGGTCTATATCACCAACAGTTGGAGGATGTATGCACGGATAGCTGGAGGGGGAAGGGAGGCCTGTTTGTTGTGTAAAGGCTCCTCTCTTCCTCTCCTTTGCTTCTTTCTTTATTTCTTCCTCCCCCACTCCCCTCCCACTTTCAGCTCACACATGGTTCCTCCAGGAGCCATCATCTGACAACACCCTCCACCCCCACACGTAACCACCTCCTGCCACATGACAAACATGCACACACAGCCATAACACCACAGGAAAACGCCCTCGCATCCTCAGGATGTATTGTTGATCTGATGAGTGGAAAGCATCAGCATCTTTGAGTTACTGCCAGACACTTCTGATTGACTGCATCAGAACAAGAGCTTGTTGGCTGGTTTGCCTTTGCAGCCATTCCTGATCTTCAATATGTTTGAGGTAGAGTGATGAGTCGAGTCCTACAAACCTGCCTTAACTAGTATCTTGATGCATCAGAACCTCCAGACAAAGACACCATTAGCTCATTAAAAACCCCGCAAAGAAGAGGAGTGACTACAGGTTGTGCTGAATGAGCTGCACTATCATGTGGGAACAGTAAATATAGCTCATAAACGACACAGCTGGACGGTCAGTGTCAGCTTTCAGTTGACTTTTATTACAGTGTCAATGTCATGGCCAGGTGGGGAAGGCGGCCGGGCTGTAAAGGAAGAGATTGGATGGTGGACAGATCCTTCCGGAGTCGAGCTCCCTCCACACCGACGGAGACCCTTTGCCTCGGCACGGCTCTCTGGCTGTGTGGGTGAGGATCATTAAGCACAGGAGATGGAGGCCACCCGGTGCCGCGGTGAGCATGTCTCATACTTCCACTGCCGGCTCGGAGGAAGTCACATCGTCAACTTCCTCATACAAAATGAAGCTTCCTACTTCAGCTGACATCTGAGTGGTCCCACTCTCGAACTACACGAACATTCAGTGCATGTGTACAAACACGCACACAGAGTTATTGATGGTAAATAATAACACAAAATTTGTCATCCATGTTGCATTCATCACTGGTAATTGACTGATACGACTGAAACTTGAATCAAATGGGGGTTCAAGGCTGCTGCACACTAGAGGATAACCGGGCCCCTTCTGACAATCACGGGTGCGTTCCCGGGTGAAGGTCACTCTGCGCCGATTATCTGCCTAAATAATCCTGAAGTGTGTGGGGGGGTTTAACCAAATAATCTTAATGCTACCAATTGAGTCAGAGCCTCCCTAATCTTGAATTGTAAATATGAAACATAATTGGCTCAGACTGCAATCTGCAATTGCGACAGCGAGCTGAACAGGAAGCTCCACCCAGATGTTGCGTACTTGTACAGCTGTGACTAAAAAACAACCGTAAGTGCACAAGCCTTCTCAGCCATGACTACATCCAAATCTGTCATAATGTCTGTGGTCTGCCACTTTTTAAAATCGGTCAAGAGATGAAAATCCTCCGGTGTGCAGCAGCCCTGAGGTGACGCAGTTGAGACACAGCAGTCGGCTCCGTTTCTTTGAGGTCAGTCTAGTGTGTCAGGATCCTTACATTCACAAACAACGGTGCAATAGCTGCCAAGTCGCTTAGGCCACATTCAGACTGACCTCTGTATAAAAACCAAGACCCCTAATTCTCTATGATGTAACCAGGGTACCAAGTTGGGACTAGTCTCAGCCTTTTCTGGAAAGAAACTAAAAGAAAACTGGATCTCTGGATGAAAAACCAGTGTCATTCACGCAGAAGACACAGACAAAGATCTTTGTGTGTTTGCCACTACTCGTGTCCGTGTGTTGTCAATAAAACCACTTGATCTCTGCAGCAGAGTTATTACATCACTTCCTGCTGCACCCGGCTGCTCCATCTCTCGTGGGAATAATGCAGAGGATTTGTTGGGGTTGTGAACGCATCTGTGCACAGAATCTGATGCCACGTTGTCCATGTGTGAAAGGAAGACGTCAGGATTTCACCCGCAGGTCATGTGTGAAAACCGCTCCACTCACCTTGCAATCATCCGCATGAAAGCCAAATTGATTGTCACCTGGACAATTTGTGTTTGGACAGGTGCTAAGCCTTCAGACTAACAGATCTATTATTTAAACCAGCTTTCCTGGATTTCATTTCATTGTGTCACTGTAAAAGGAACATCATGCCTTTGCCAAGTCGCTTTCACGCCTACTACTATAGTTCTACATGACACAGTAACAGTGCTGACAGTAACAACAGGTGAGGAGCAGCCTATTTATTTTTTAGCTAATATTGTCTTGTTTGAGTTGCTGTCACCATGAGTTTACTCTGGATACACTGCACACAATTTTGTATGTATATTGTAAGTTTTTAAAACAAAACTCTGTTACTAGATGGACCTCTCATCCACATGGCTATGGAGTTCTCAGGGGCTGTGTTGTAATATTGATGGGCAGAGATTTTGAAACGATGACTCAAGTCACTAGATTCACTTCCCGATTGGATCCCATCAGTCAGAGCTCATCTACTCTACATAAACACTTTTAACCCCATATTCTATGAAACGAAAGAAATCCCACTTCTTACTTTTCAACATTGTTGTTCCTTGTAGTATTTTCCGTAACAAAACAACAACTTCTGAATTGACGATCTGTTTCCTGTTTACACCGGCACGGAAATGTCCAGTGTTCGTGATTGGTCAGGTTATGTGCATTTTCAGGTGTTGAAGTATCGCTGCAAAGGGATTATTCCTAATACTCTTGTGTGAATCGAGATAATTTCAGTTTAAAAACAAAACAAGAAAACATTAGTACTTGTACATTAGAGTGTGTTCCAGCTGGAACCTGTCTAAAACCTCCAAGTTTCACATCCCTACTCTGCATCCAGTCACTCTGACTCAGTCCAACCTCTAGTTAGCCCATCTCAAAAAATGTTATACCACTTTACATGTCTGTGCTCCCTCTTTCTTTGCATTGTTCTTTTTGTGCCTACTCTGTTTTCTATAAGAACAAACAGTGCCATGTCTTGGAATAAATATCTTTCTTTATTACCTCTTCTTTCTGTGATGTTGAGTCACACAGACACAAACACGGTTTCTCAGCAGGCTAAAAACATGAAGCAACCAGTGAGCTCTACATTGCTCCCACTGGATGAGACCTGGTTTGATGAAGTTCTCACTACTGGAGTTGTCTGACTCCTCTCATCTGTGTTTCTTAACCAGCCACAAACACACAGGGTGAAAAGGCAACAGCGGAGGGATGCCGCCACAGACTGGAGACAGAGAGAGGGAACCATGGGGAGCTGCAACAATGGAACTGGCTGAAACAAACCCCAGTGTATTTGCCCCTCTGCCCCCCCCCCCCCCCCCCCCCCCTGAGCACACACTCCCCATGTGAAACCATCTGATGCATGTACTGCTGCTCTCACTTGTCAATCACAATTGGGGGAGGTGCAGCAGCCTCTTGCCCTCCCAGTGCATGTGAGGAAGGGTATTAAGAGAGACATGCAAAAGGGTTCTTGATCTTCTTGGGGTATTCACAGAGTGTGAAAAAGTTTTGAGGGGCATTATGTGGAGCCGGATCTGGATAGGAACGTGTCAGAGGTTGGTGTCTGTGGGGCTGTAAGAATGGCTGAGCTGGGGATGTGTCAGTGGGTGGGACAGAGGGAGAGAAAGGGATGGAAGGGATGCAAGGGATGAGTGAACACTACAGATCTGTCGAGAGGGGGCCTTCAATCTCTTCACTGGAAAAGACAAAGAAGATAAAACAGGCCAAGGTCGAAGGTAAAATCATTTTCAGTGGTTTCAATCACCAGCCAATGATCCATGTTGACGATCACGCAGATGTCAGAGAGAAATACAAATGATTTGCTTTTGCGAGTGACGCGTCTTTACGACAATCATCTATGGCCCTCGCAGAAAAGCCTACTAATGGAAGCCAGACTGGCAACACATATTAAATGGCTGCTATCTGCACTTATAATGCACAAGAAGAGGGAATCAGCGAGTGTGTGTGTGTCTGTCTGTCTGTCTGAAGTTGGGCCATGATGTAGCAACACTAAAGCCTTGATCCTATTCCCCCATTAATCCATCTGCTTTGTAGACAACAGAAACAAGGACTTGCTCACAGGCAGCATGCTCTCACTTATTTACCAGATCTAATAGGACTAAATCTTCTTTTATAATCACACTAGGGGCTTCAACAAAAAAAAATAATAGCCCCCACCCCAGAAGGGCTGCAGCAGCAGCCGCAGCTAGCACCCAGTCAGAATGAAGAGCCTCCACCCTCCAGGGGGAAGGGAAAGAAAGAACCACCATCTGGGGTTTAGTCATGGTTATGCCAGGGGCTGAGGCTCAGAGACGGGGGGACTGCTGGGGCTCGAGAAGGGGATGGGGCAATGGGACTGCAAATGGGTATTGGGTACTGTGCGGACTGGAAAGGGGAGGGAAATAATGTAGATGAAGAGTTTGACAGGTAATAATGAGTGAGAACATTTTACAGCAGCAGAAAAACAAAAAAGAAAGAGCTTAAGCTGTTGTCAGACAAATGAACTCCAAAAAATTTGCTGACATTCTCCAATCCCTGTCCGGATCATTCAGGTTAGTGTGGCACCTGGGCAGGGCATGCCAGCAGCAGGACATATCGTATACAGTATAACGTATTACTGTTGAAATCATGTGTTTTTGAATGCAGCATATAGACATTGGCTCATATCACCAAAAGCTGTCGGATCTCATCGTCTTCCTTAATTGACATCTTCATCGGCATCTGAAATGTGTATGGCACCTCTTTAACATCCAAATATATTTGTATTCCCCCCCCACACACAGCTTTGCATACATCTTGTGTTAGAAAGGTCATCAACATGCCCTAGTCCACTGAGAATTCTTCTGACATTAGCCTGCTGTATTCTCACATTGGCTCACTTGTACATTCTCTGGTTTGAGTCTCAAAGCAGCGACACTTCACACCCAAACAGTTTATATTTACTTTGTCTATTTATACATCGCATCAGATAATGTTGTGCGTGGCTTTTGTGGGTAATGATGTCATATCACCAACTCTAAGAACTTACAACAATGCTGATGATGCAAGCTGTCCCACCCTAGCCGGTTCAACAAAACAAACCGGGGAGTGGATGCGCTGCCAATCCGGTACAGCCTGAACACACCCACACAGTCCGACATGGTCGACTCAGGTAACATGAATAGAAAACATCGGTGAGGGTTGATTAACGGTTTGCCGGGAGGGAGGTCGTCAAAAGTTCAGGTGTTACAGAGAAAAAGAGAACCATAAAAAAGTTGGTACCATAGAGACAATGGTTGGGAAGAAAAAGCTAAATGAAATGGTAACAGAAACCAGTTTTCACCTTTAAAATGTGTCTCTGCACATCCAGTTTTTGTGGTATGTATATAGATCCTCTGTCCTGGACATGATCTATGACTATAAGCATCAAGTGTGTTAGATACGGATGGAATCAACTGGCGCGTGGGAGCAGCAGGTGCCATTCCTCTCACACCAGGGCGGCACAGACCCCCTGCCAAATGTGACAAAGTCTTCTGGGACACGACTTAAACCAGGTCTGTGGTAAAAGAACAGCTTCTCTAACCCATATGGGCCGTGCCTTTCAAAGCATAAATGGATCAATGTGTTAGAGCCGGAAGAGGGGATCTCGGGGCTTTCACACAAACATCTGCACCATGACAAACTCAACGTGCCGTGTTAGTTATCTACAGAGAGAAACATTAAATATACATGACAGGTCAACGCTTAGAAATGTCTCTTCTATTTGCTGTTTTGATAATGTACATCATCGAGGGGCAAAGTAGACGTCGACAAGCCAATGATGAAGATACAAGGAATAAAAGGCATGACAATGTGCCAAGCAGGCTGCCCGCCGAGCACAGAGTGGGAAGATGACAGGGGAAAAGGTCCCTGCCATGAGGAGCCATGTCTGCTGATGGAGGGCACATCATTGAGGATCCAGAATCAGCGGTCTACAGTGTCCGTTAGCTGCGGGACTTCAGGCATCATTTCACAGATAAATAGCCAAGAAATCAAGCATACGCCACAGGGACAAAAAACGAGGCCCAAGACTATGTCGACCTTGGGCCTCCTTCTTGTAGATCCCACTTTGCGCCTTCATACTAATGTCCTCTCACTTCCTCACTCTCCATCTCTAGGACATTTTCTCCACTTCCCCTCTTTCCCCTTCCCTCCCACTCATTCTTTCTTTCTTTCTTTCTTTCCTCTCCATCTCACCCACACAGCTCCCTGCTTACAGTGTGAGGAAAGTGGAAACCAGCGACAGTGAAGTGTATCAGCACAGGAACAATGTGCAGGGGGCTGTTTTGTAAGACCAGCCAAGGAGAGTGGGGGGAGAGACGCCATTATCACTGACCAGCACCGTAGACAGAAAAGAGCTGCCCCCGAAACAGTACCACAGCAGCATTGATGGTCCGGATCAGTGAGTTTCAACATCCACCCCGGTTGTGGTTTCAGAGGGTGTAAAACATTTGTGATCGGAAATGAGGCTTTAATTACAAAAGTTCTCATAATAGGGATAAGAAAAAATAGTTTCAGTGAACAGATTACAGACAGAGAGTCGGGAGGATCAGCCATCCTGAGTTATCTCCCCTGAAATACCTCTTACCTAACTAACAAGATCTGAATTCCACAATACTGAGCAGGTATGTGTCCCACACCCTTCTTATGAATCTCCCTGACACCAGAGGGAAAAGCTAGGCACGGTAACACACAGAAGTTCAGATGTGCAGAGTTGGTTGGGGGGCCCTCAGAGGCCACAATTGGTATAACATAGGGGCCTGGTGGAACAGCCTGATACAAGTCAGCAGCAACCAACATAAGACACCGTGTCTACAAGGTAGGACTGATAACATGTCAAAGACTGTTGACACTAAAGCCCAAACCAGAGTGAAATCACTCGACGCCACCCACTCTGTCTTGAGCACTGACGGCCTCTTCCTGCCCCCGTTCCAAACCCCGGACTCCTGAGTAATTTAACCCGATTATCCACAGATACAATATGACTGTAGCCGACCAACACAACCCAAACAAACATTCTCACACCGCTTACACACATTGTATGAGGAAGAAAGATAATGAATTCAAATTCGAATGAATATTCTGACCTCACAATTATACTGACAAGACCATAGATGGCAAGATAAAAAGGTAGAGTTATGAGTCAGCCAAAGTGCTACATTCGTGGGAAGTGCCCAGGCCAGCCGGTCCTGTTGCTGGTATGTGGCATTAAGAAAAACAAACCTGTCTGCCTGACTATTCCTACTACTATACTCTTACTTCTACAACACAAGAGTCTAAAGATCATGGCTCCAAATGTTGGAATAAAACCGTCACCGAGCACTGTTACATGTCACTGTGATACCAGAAACAACAGTTTGAAAGAGCACGACAACAACAATGAGACTAATAGGACAGGACAGTGTCAGCTGATTCCTTTTAGATGTTAAGTTAGTGTCCACGGCAGACAAGAGGGGACTTATAAAGCTCTTGTCAGGCAGTTGAGTCCAGCTGGAGTCTGGAAGATGAGCCCCGTCCTGGAGGGCCAGTCACCGTAAACACACTGGAGACCACTACAAAGCCGAGTCCTACAAAGAGAGGACCCACGTGCTCCACAAATGCTGGACTAAGTGTGTAAATGTCGGAGGGGACGACGTTAACAAAAGCTGCACTCGGGTTAAAAATGACTCCTTCTACCGTAGGTCGTTAAATGATCCATCAACCCTCATGCATTGTTTTATCCCAAGTGTAGCTGGTAGTGTGAAGAGGTCCTCCACTTAGTATCTGAAACAACAAGGTCTGATGATACCTTGTTTTTATTCTTCATAACAATGGCATCTGATAAAAAGCCTGCGTCAAACAATAAACTGATAGGTGAACACAGGTGTGGAAGCAGAACTCAGAGCACTGTACATGTGTTTTGATGATATAAAAAGATGGAAGGAGCATAACCAAAACCAGGATTGACTTCTGAACCACCGAGGTCAGACATGAGCTGAACAGTCAGACTCCCTCTTTAGATGCATACTGGGTTTTTTTTCTGATTTACAATCTACCAACTGGTTTAAAGCACTTTCTTGTTTCAAACACTGGAGAGCCACTCATCACGTAGGTTACAACACGTTTTGAAACCCTGACAACATGCACTTTAGCTTATGACAATTTGTTAATGGAACACACAAATTCAAACTCATTTGTGAGCAAACACACTAGTTTGCTTAATCGTCACATCCTTTGGAAATGATCCATGATGACTTGTGTCTAATATGACACCAACTCCTGTTTTGAGTTATCAAACACAATGTACAGGCTTAAAATGTGTGGTTTCAGTTATGATGAACACTAACATCAACATGGTCCCTCTAAAAGCCCTTGGGAAGTGAGAATCAGATCCTAGAAATACATTTTGAGTCTAGCAACACAAAATAGGAAACAGGACTGTCATGTCGCTAAATTGAATAACAAACCATCATCCATCCCATGTGCCAGTGGGCTTATAAATATAATTCAGTAATTTGAACAGGGTGCCAACACCACAAATATGCGACAGGACAAGATTAACTCTACATTTCGTTTCACAGTTTTCGTATTAAAGTGGAATGACATCAATCAAAGAGCTAAAGCCGTGGGTTTCTTGTCGTGTTTGCTATCTAACCATTATTATCACTGCAGCTGCAGATAATGACAGCGAGCCAGAGGAGTTGTGACCTTGAACACTTGTGCGTCTGATTAGGATGTCCAAGCTCAAGATAATAACTATATCAATCTCAATATTTCCTCCAAATCCATTTGAAGGGTTAGGGTGATGTGATGTGCTTAGTGATGCGGTTAAAGACGAATATATCATCGACCCTCGTATAAAAAAAAGCTACACGGCTCAAACAACACACGAGAAACCTGACATTTCCACTGATCTATTTACCTACACAAAAACACGCGTTTTACGTTAATCCAACCAGGAGCAAAGGAGAAAAGTAGCAACACACAACCCCTCAACTTCCATGTAAACTATAAGCGCAACGCGATCCCCCCCCCCCTCCCTCCCCTCCATCTGCCCTGCGCCTCGTTCAATAACAAAGCGAAGCCCGAGCGTGTGTTTCCCTCGGTGGAAGGAAGGGGGTGGGGATGAATGAGTGATGGAGGCTGTTGATGCGTGGTGTTGACCTTACCAATTTCTTTAAAGTGCAATCATTCTTCGAACGATTGACCAAATCTCCATTAACGCTGCTGTAACACGGGGATAGATGTATATTGGAATTAACAGCTCTGTAAACTAAGAATAGAGCTCGGAGAGCAAAGGAAGAAGGGGAGGGGGGGGGGGGGGAGTCGAGCGATAAAGTTGAATTGTGAGATCGCAGTGTAGTAATTTGCGTGTATTCAGAGGTGGAATGAGGCGCAGGTGCGTGGTTGTGCATCTTTCACGTCTCGTGGAGAACACACATGAGAAACTCTCGTTAGAAGCATCACTTCGAGCAGCAGAATGGGAGTTGAGCAAACAATGCCCGGGCAGCATCTGCGTCCCTATGGCTACCCCCGAGCCAGATGGCTTCCAACTCCAGGACAATAAACTCGAGCCTCACGCCATGAACTTAACTGTATCCGATACAAGAATATATATGTGTATATAAGAAACTGCAGTTGTGTAGTGTATTCAGTAGGAACCGGCAATTCGAGTGAACGTGCGACTTTTGCGACGCACATCCACATTTGTGCGGTGGCACGATTGTGATTTGTTTAAGATGACGATCAAGTTTCGCTTCTTTACGTCCCTTCCCCTCCTCGGGTCTCACGTTGTCTCAATCATGTCTTATTTAAATAAAAGGACCAGAAGCTCGGGATCGCTCCTCGACACAAACATGAGGCTCGAATGAAAACAAACGAACGGCACATGGTTGTATTGAACGGACAGCTCTGTCTAAAAAAGTTACACAACAACAGAACCACTTTACAACACAACACGTAGCGTGGGCACACACTTTGGACCACAACCACACAATGAAGTTAATGTTTTATTCAGGCCGGTGTTGACATTTGCAAACTTCGACTCCCGGTGGTTAGCCCCCGTGAAGGCTAGCCCCACCGCGGTGCTAACGAGCCCCGCTAGCTCGTTACCTAACAGGATCGCCTTAGGAAACGTTAACCGCGAGGGAGAAGTTCGCGGAACGCCGCTAAGCTGGTTAACCGAACAGGACGTGAGGGAAACACAAAAAACCTGACACAAACAACTTCTCATTTCCGCCATTGAACACATCGGCGCGGCTGAAAGTGGCGCACGAGCGGGCTTTACCTCTATTTCGAAGTCGGGCAGGTTGAACGCGGTCCTGAACAGCGAGCAGAAGTGCGCTATGGCGGGCACTTCCCACCAGGACTGGACCTCCTCCACGGAAACGGTACATCCCCGGGACATGTTTGGACCGGCGGCGTGGCGGGACGTGTGCTTCTCACATTAGAAAGTACTTTCCTCGGCGGTTTATCGCGTCTCCGTAACATTACCGACACAACAACACTCGCTGCGGCCGTCAGCGACCATCGCGACCCGGGGAGAGCGTCAATATGTTTCTATGAGAATCACCGGGGCTGAGCAGATGGGGCGGAGTGTACCACCGCACGGCGACCAGGGGGGGAGACGGGTTACTTAACAAATATATATACAACTACACACGAGCCTGAATGTGATTAAAAATCCTAGCTTGTGTATATATTGTGAGAATTAAGCCAAAGTAGTAAACAAATTATACAACTGGACTCGTCTGTATATTACAATAACAACAGTTTGCAGTTGGGTGTTCCCCCGCCGGGTTCATAGTGTAGCGGCCATTTAAAGGGAACCACTGAAAAGGCTGAACTACCACTAATGGTTAAAACAAGTCAGGTAAGTCCAGTTTGGTACTATTTTAAAATTTCATTATTTGGCATCAAATTATAAGTAAATAAAATAAAATAAAAAGTCTCCACTTAATCTGTATTTAATCAGTTACATTTAGGAGAAGATGTCTTTAACAGGAGAGGCCTTGGAACAAGAAACATTTACAATCAGCAACACAGAATTAAACACGAGCAACAACACAACAACAATACATTAATAAAAACAGTCAAAATATTCATGAAAGTCATCGCATCGTAAAGATTAAACAATCTCCAAGGGGAACACAAGACTGAAATATATATATATATATATAAAGTAGTTACTGGATCTTGTGCTCTATACTGGTTTTAAATGGGAGAAGAGATTGATATTTTTAAATTGAATTTTCGAATATGTAGATTGAATCATGGTGTTTGATTTTCTTTTCTGTCATCACTGTCATACTTTTTTCTGTTTATTTTCTTTCACTTGTTTGTTTAAATTCTCTTTTTTTTATTTACATGCTCGAAAAAATAAATAAAGATGAATGAATTAATAACAGGACTTTTGTAGTCCATCCAACTGAGTGATACACTTGAACGTATTCAACCCATGCCCTCCTTTCCTTGCATGTGCAACAACTGTTGTCCACAAATCCTAAATGCCCATACAGGCTCACTCAGCTGATCCATGTTGGCTCCAGCAACATGTCAGGAACAGTTTGTGTTTTGTAAACATCCCTGATGGAAGCTTTGGCCAACACACTACACAGGAGCGCCCCCTATCGCAATATGTGACAAGCGCAAGCTAATAAGACTGCACAGCATTTCTTGTTACCAGTGGCCACCTCTCTCTGAGGTTGTTTGCACAGTTAAATGATCAATGTACATATGTTCTATTAGGTAATTATTGTTCTCTTAGATAAATCACTATCCCACTTGGCACTTTTCTCACTCGCTCATGTTTTTGGTGCAGTGTCTAAGAAAAGTTGTAATAACCTGTAGTGTAAACACGAGGCCCTCATCAGCGTTCAGCAGCAGAACCAGTTTGACTCCCTTTCTCTTTATGAAACATGACCCGTATAGCTTGATTCAGCGCAGTAACTCGATGTATGCATTTAAATTATCACATTAACTCGAAAAATATAATTTAAAAGGTGAAACTGCGACGTTTGCCCTAAAGATTGGCTGTGATCTCATTACAAGTAAAAGGTTTTAATACCCACAAAATTACACTATCAGATTTATAGGACATGAAAGTAACAATTTTGGCCTAAAGGTGGTGCAAGAGAAAAGCTCATGAATTCTCAATTATGGAGAGGGTTCTTTAATGAGGGAGTATATTCGCTGTATTGTAAATAATATATACAAACATATACATGCATTCCGTGTACTATATATAATAGACAGTATCTGCTGAGTGCTAAACTGGCAGCAATTCAATTTTGGACCAAAGCTATTTCCATGGTGAGAGTTCCAATGAGACATCATTGCCTCATGGGTAAAAGTAGATTTGAATAAAGCAAAGACAATCTGCTTTGTATAGAGTTCAAAGGTTTAAAAGGCCAAGGTTTAAAAAAAAATATATCAATGAACAGCCACTTTGACTTTTCTTTATAATTAGGATCCCAATTAAAAAACTAAATGGTGAATACTTATAAGGTGTCCTTGTAAATTGTTGCCCCTGCAGGATTGAGACATGTGACCTGTGACCTTCAGAAGATTTGATAGATTAGAAGTGGTGCTAGAGGAAGGGTCACAGGGGTCACGGAGGTTAAGTGGTTAAGTGAGATATTTAGCTGTCGACCAAACTCTTGAAAAGAGCATCTGTTGCTAATCGGGCTACATAGTGTGTAAACTGGTTTCAGTGGACAATTACAAGTATATATATGTTAATAAAAATGAGCAATACAACAAGTAAAATAAATAAATGACAATCAAAACCATTATAATGATGAAGGACAGTATGGACATATTCTTAATACAACTGAAAAAGTGATTAAATGTAATAAAAATAGATTTAAAACATGTTTAAATGATTGATTAAAAAATGATTAAATGATTGAATAATAAATGAGCTAATACTTGATCTAGATAAGCATTACAAATATCCTTCTCCTGTGACATTCTTCCTCTGTAATCATAAAACATACTCGTTATGAGCTTAATACCACTGGTGTCTTCACTTGAGGATGGAAACCTTCATCAATTCCAGGATTTTAAATTTAAAGGATTAAACAAAGCACTTGATTATGCACAATGATATTATCTTAACACAAGAGTAAGAATAAAAGAAAACATCTCAAAAACATTTTGAGTCCTCATCATATTTGGATACTTATATAAAGATAAGGATAAAATCTCAATATAAGAAGTTGATTGCAAATGAATGCATTCCATCCTTCTTTGGTCTGGTCGGTGCTGCTTTTGAGATTTTCCTCCTTTAGTTTTTGGTTTTAGTCTTTCTAGCTTTGTTTTATATTCATATTAATAAAGACGTGACTGCCTGTCATAAGATAAATATGTAAGATTCTGAGACCAATAAAAGTAAGGTGATATAGCATATGAAATAGTTGCATATAATCATATTCCTACTACAGATTATAGAAATGTCACACATCTTTGTTGACTGACTTTTTCCAGACGTCTCAGATTTCATAGGAAAACTCGATATCCTTCGAAAGGTGTGCGGAGCTTTTCCTTGACAGTCACTGTCAGTGGGGCTGGGCCTCAGCAGACAGGCCTCACCCTGCTGTCAGTGTCGTGACAGCTCCGTCTGTAGGTCATCAGTCCCCGAGTGGGGGTGTTGCTAGGTGACAGAGCAATCCAGTATGGCCTCTGAGTGACGACGAGCTTATTGGTCCAACTTAAAACTGAAAGGAAGGAAGTAAGCTGCGAGGGAATTCAGGGATTCGGGGAAGCAGTTAAGAGTGTTCTGCATCTTTAAATCCAAGCTTTTCTAAAAAGTGTTTATAGGCAACAGGGAGAAGAGTGCACGGTAAAATGTCATCATTGATATATCAACTGCTAATATCTGTTTATTCTCATTAAAGGTCAGGCGGGTGGCTTTTATCATTGGTCACTATAACAAAGGCACCAGTGAGGCATGTCCTGCAGACCCCGAGGACGAGCTGCCCAGTTGGACCATTAGTCTGAACTGTGCTGGTAAAAGGAGCAGCAGTTAACTCTTCCTCTGAGTTTAATCTGTTGTCTTTCTTTGTGACTGTTGCAGAATGCATGCTTGTATATTCATATGTACTCAAATACTGGTCAGAAGTACACATTTGTTTTCACTTATTCATAATAATCAACACAGGACTTTTATTTGCAACCAATTATATTTATTTTATTTGTACCTATAGGTAAAGTATCTGAATACTTACTCCTCATCTTCAGGAAACAAAACCAGGTTTTAGTTTCCTCTTGACTGTTATTTCCCAGGAGGTATTTTGACTTGTCATGGTAGGAGAAAGCCCAGCTGTAATGGAATACAATAATGGTGGCTGTATTCCACCAGGAGAGCCAGTTCCAGTTTACTACAATTGAGCCATTGTTAATGTAATTGATTACACCTGCACATTTCCTGCTGTGGAAAGTCAGAACATCTCCTATGGAAAATGTCTACTGAGCCACTCATGCCACAAATGTGTCCTCATGGAAGTAATACACATTGGACTCATCATCAACATGTGTACTTTTACTGTAAGTGTGTATTTTGTTCTGTCTACCTGCGTTTTGAAATTACTTTTCAGTTCTGGAGCCACAGTTCACCTGTAACAATAAAACAGAAAATCATCTTCTTACCTGGGAACATCCAGTGTCCTAAGGTACTTAACAAGTATCCATAAACTTAATAATATGTATTCTTATAGAGCCAAAGTTTCATCCTCTGTATTTTTGCAGTCTTCAGATAAAAACCATATCTAATTTCTAACTGTTGCAAAAGAGGCCCTGACAGTTCGGTTGTAGCTGCTGCCCGTCTTTAAGAACGCTGCACTTTTGCAACCCCAGTGATTGCCACACAGTGTTGCAGCGACTTTGCAAAAAGCAGTTTTATTTTTTCACCTCATTTCCCAACAGTGAACGACCTGACCTATTAGAAAAACGTCATCTTCAATTAAAGATTTCCACTGCTGACGAGTGACATTATCACCGATCACTCATTTTCCATTACCAGGGAATCAATACATCAGTCAATGCTCATGAAAACATGGTTAAGGGGCATCGAGTGGTTCCCGTGGTGGCGATCACATGCTCTTATTGTTGATGTCCTTACATAACTTTCTCTTCTTTTACAGGTCTTCTTTTAAATACTTTATAATTGTACAAAACTCCCAAACGGAGATGATCACATTGGTTTCATCACAGTTAACTCAGAAGTAAATGTAAATCTATGAACCCGTGTGGCCTTCAGTGCATCCTGAGGGGTTATGTAATATCAGGGGCTGTTGAGCAGAAAGCTAATTACAGAAGGACACCCTCTCTTCTTTGTTTCTGTTCCTCTCATCTGTACCTTCACAGAAACAACACACACCGATCCCTTATAAGTGTGTGTTCCCACTCTGCCGTGTTGTTTCCTGCATGTGTTGTGGCAGCGGCTCCACAGCCATGAGTTTATGTCAAATTGTGTTAGTGCAGAGCTGTGTTGCTGCGGCTGTGTCACACAGGGGAGTCACCACGAGAGGGAGGGACTTAGGCAGTGGGACAATGCTGGTGTTTGTGCAACGGCCCCTGAGTGGCGGCCGGCTCTCTCATACTGCTCTCGCTTGACTACCGCTGCTGCACGCATTGTTGAAGTGAAAGGAAAGTGGACAGCCTGATCCTGCCTGTGGGATGCACCGACAGAGGTAAGACCCCCCCCCCCCCCGCTCCCCACTGCTATGTCTGTGTGATGGAAGAGAACGAGAACTGTGTGAGCCGGGCGTACCAGTGCAGTTTGAGGGGAATTAGAGGACTGGGAGCTGGAGGCTGGCTTGGGCCGAGGCACCGTTGTCTGTGTTTTTGGCAGGGTCACCACCGTGCGTGAATGGAGCCGAGCTCTGAAAGAAAGTTTCACAGAAAGAGGCTCAGTGAAAGGCATGTGTAGAATGTGACGGGGCTCGAGCAGCGAAAAGACGAGAGTTTTAAAAAGGGGGACATGAGCAGAAATAATATTTGGAGATGCAAAGTTGGACTGGTGATGGAAACGGACGTCCAGCAGGATGAGCAGAGCCAAAAACTGATTGTGTCCGGTACTCTCCCCACCAGAGAAGACAGGTGAGGATAATGGGAAGATTTACAGTGGTAAAAATAGAGGCAGAATGGAGGAGGGATTAAGAGAGAGATTAATTAGGGAGCTGAGGAAAGAGGGGGGGAAGTCAGGAAGGGAAAAGGCAGAAAAAGAATGATAGAAAGAGAAAACTCAGTACAGGAACGCAGACCCTTCATGAGGCCTCTTGTATTACCTGTGATTCATGCTCCTTAGGCTGCACAACCGACTATTGTACTCCCTGAAAGAAAGGAGACAGGAAAAAAAAAACTTGTCCAACACATTTACCAACTTCCATTCAAATCCTCTTTTCAGTCCTGGAGATCAAATGCATTCAAGAGAAACCGAGTAAGCCTCATTTTCAGTGGTGCCCTCCTACCTAGATCAAATCCCTTCTAGCTGGCAGATTAGAGAGACTCAAGATGTTCAGTCTCAGTATGGTAGTCCTGGGGATATGCCTCTATTCATATTTATGAACGACTAAATCTGGGTTTTTAAAGCAGCTGAGGGTCCATGTGAGATTAATCATTCCTCCATCACAATCATGCCCTGCTACTCTCTTATAAAGCCATCACAAATGTCTATTCAACAGGGCGTTGACTGAGAAAATAGAGTGGTAGTGAACAGAAAATCAGTTCAATAAAAAGATAGACAGACAGATTTTGGCCTCCAGTAGCAAACAAAATAATAATAATGAATAATAGACTCATTAGAAGTATTCAATCCACATTAACCTTGAGTGTTTTGTTCTCCCAGGCAGTGGGGGAGAGAGATTGGATGTCGGTGTGAGGTACAACAGAGGAGGAAGCCCGGCCAGGAGACACACATGCAACAGTAGTGGTTTCTGGACACAACAGGAAAGAGGGCGTCCACCCCTGCCGCACCAGGGAGGAGGAAGGAGAAGGCGGACCACCGCTGTCACACCAAGAGAGGCACAGAGCTGCATTTGTGGATCGGGTGGGCAAGTGAGAGAGGTCGAGAGTCCGCAGAGACAACTTTGTGCGGGAGGGCCAAGGGAAAGTAGGAGGAAGAGGAGGAGGAGGAGGAGAAGTCGGTGCTCGGGGAGGAGTAATAGGAGGAGAGGAGTAGTGGACCAGGGCCTGGAGCCCAAACACAAGCAGGATGGCGGAGAAGAAAGTTAGGTGAGTAATTTTATCTTGTCTGTTTTACTAAATAAAGATATGTTCAAGATATGGAAGCAGCATCTTGGTTTAATGTTGGTGTCTGACAGTATTTGCATGTGTGTGTGTGTGTGTGTGTGCGTTTGTGTGTGTGTGTCTGTCTGCACTATTTGCATGTTTGTCCATGAACGGATGTGTCGTTTGCATGGCTTGTGTATCGGTGTTCATACGTGTGAATGGGTTTGTGCATGCGTGTGTCTGTGTTGATCCCCTTGCAGCAGCCTCCCAGCTAAGCTGATTAATGGGGGCGTGGCAGGCCTGGTCGGTGTGACATGTGTGTTTCCTATTGACCTGGCCAAGACCCGGCTCCAGAACCAGCAGGGCGTCCAAGTCTACAAAGGAATGTGAGTAGGGCTCCCCCGGCCCCAGTTAACCCACTATAATTGATGTTGGAGATATGTGTAAACAAAGATAAGAATTTCACATTGCTGCAATATTTTTGTCTCAGTATCACCGAGTGATACTTTAAAATTAGTTTTTACGTCTCTAAAACACCTCAAATAATCATGTATATCCTTAAAGTTAGTGGAGGGCTGCTGATGAGTATTCTTTTCTACATCTGAAACTGTAAAACCTTCTATCTTCAAGGTGGTCAATGCTTTCACATGTGCTCTCTAGTAAACACTGCTCCAGTTTGAGTTTCCCACAACACAATATGGTTCAGATTACCACGTCCCACATACTTTTGCAATGAATCGTAAAGGGTGAGGCAGCTCTTTTTCTCTTAGTATCACTGAATTATACATTTGTAAATTGCTATAACTGCTAAAAGTCTAAAAAAGGCCTCTAAAATAATAGTTTGAGTAGGTGCAGGGCTGCTGATGGGTACTTTTCTACATGCAAATATGTGCAAAAGTAATGTAAAAGTCCGAAACCAGTTCAGAATATCTGCATCTTCCTGCTGGTAAATGGTTTCACATGTGCTCTCTGGTTAACAGCACTCTAATTTGAGCTCCCCACAACACAAAATGGCTCAGATCACCACATCTCACATAGTTATCCAATGAATCCTAGAGGCTGACGCATGTGAACACTCTTCCCATATTTGGTGCAGAGTTTTGAGGGGATGTGCTGAACTCAAACACGGGAGCACATCAGGGGAATGAGCTCTGTTTGCATAGGTCGTGATTTGTTGTACTATTGTACAAACAAGTAAGAGATGGTAGGAAAAGGGCAGATTCTGTGTCCTCAAAAGACCCTGACCCTGAGTTACTGGTTGCACAAATCTGGACAGCATCAATACGACTGGCTGACTGGGTGGGGCCATCCTGTTGTCAGCAGACTGCGGTTTTCCACTGTGAGTCAGACATGGAAAAGAAGGAGGATAAAACATTCTCCTCTAGGCCAGATTATATAAACATGAGGCTTGATTCTTTTTTCCCCCTTTGCAAAGAAAAAGTTCTTTGACAACACTGGTCCAGTTTGTTGTTGGCACAGGATACAGGGTGGTGGTGTAGTTGTTTAAAGGCCAAAATGAGGGTGATGATGACAAATGAAGGATAATATTTCTGATTTGACAGAAGTTTATGACAATAGATTAAATGGTGAAAGATCTGATAGCTGTTTTATTTCCCTTTTGTCTCTAAAGGCTGGATTGTCTGGCGAAGACGGTTCGTGCAGAGGGATACTTCGGGTGCTACAGAGGTATTCTTCACGTTTCTAATCCCCGTCACAAACAACACCACGGCCGCGCTTTACTATTGAGCTTAATCTGTCTCCTACGCTGTTGTTTCCCATGTGAGCCCTAAATCTCTCTATCATAATAACCGGTGTGGGCTGCCGTTAGCCCACAGCGGCGAGCCATAAGCTGCTGTGTAGGTTTTGTTCTATTTGTGGGTCCTGTGGCATGAAACGGTTGTGTGTCGCTGTCTTCAGCCTGTTGTGTCTCTTCCAGGTGCGGCCGTGAACCTCACGCTCGTCACGCCGGAGAAAGCCATCAAGCTGGCAGCCAATGACATCTTCAGGCAGAAGCTCTCCAAGGACGGGTAACGTACCATCACCAATACAACTGATGCATCACGTGATCCATGTACATGGACATAATCACAATCTACAGAATCAATAGATCTACCAGCTCTGCCAAAATATACTTCATGATGTACAAAAAACTAATGAGATATTAGAAAAATTTATAAAATTTTCGTTGAACCCCATCAACATGAGTTGTCTCTAAAATGCTATAACTCTAATTACATAGTTTTTCATTATTTTAGCTATGTATGAATTAAGAATTAATTAATGAATATTGCTGCCGATGCCTTGACCTAGTCTTTAATAACTTAAATAACTTATTCTCATTAAATATTTGCTGTATTACACCAATACCATTACTAAATATGAAATACCTTTACTGTAGTCATATTTCTAATGATAAATTAAGCAAGTGTTTAAAGCTACATCAATAAAAAAGGAATCATAAACAGTGTTTTTATGATAGACCACTGTTGTCATGTCCGTCTCTTGCTCACACTGTGTTTCTATCACTGACTCTGACTCTGTGTTTCTATCACTGACTCTGACTCTGTGTATCTATCACTGACTCTGACTCTGTGTTTCTATCACTGACTCTGACTCTGTGTTTCTATCACTGACTCTGACTCTGTGTTTCTATCACTGACTCTGACTCTGTGTTTCTATCACTGACTCTGACTCTGTGTTTCTATCACTGACTCTGACTCTGTGTTTCTATCACTGACTCTGACTCTGTGTTTCTATCACTGACTCTGACTCTGTGTTTCTATCACTGACTATGACTCTGTGTTTCTATCACTGACTCTGACTCTGTGTTTCTATCACTGACTCTGGCTCTGTGTTTCTATCACTGACTCGGACTCTGTGTTTCTATCACTGACTCTGACTCTGTGTTTCTATCACTGACTCTGACTCTGTGTTTCTATCACTGACTCTGACTCTGTGTCTGCAGGCATTTGCCCCTGTGGGGGGAGGTGCTGGCCGGGTGTGGGGCTGGGACCTGTCAGGTGGTCGTCACCACCCCGATGGAGATGCTGAAGATCCAGCTGCAGGACGCAGGACGAATCTGTGAGTTGCTCACTTTGGTTGTTTTCGGAACTCAGGATTATGCAAAAGATCCTCATGTGATTTCCATTTTGTAAAGTGGTGAGTCATGAGTCGTGACAAAAGGAAGAAACCATTCAAATAGGAACTGATCCAGATAAATGGGCAGATCCAGGATATCAGGCGAGGGGGAGCGTTAGCAGAGTTTTATCATGAATTCGTATTAAAAATGTTTTTTCAAACAAATAAGCTCATGTTTACTTTTGAATAAAATGCAATATAAATATGTAATACAACATTTGCATGCCAAACGGTTGGCTGGCTCTCCTTTGTTCAATAATATAAAGCGTGCACAGTGATGGGTGGCATCAGTCTGCATGTGTTTGCTAACCTGGGACACTGTATTTATTCATCAGCTGCACAAAGGCCTGTGCCAACCGCAGCTCAGGCTGCTGCTGCCCCCGGTCCAGCTCCGTCGTTGGCGGCCCCCCCGACGCAGGCCCGGCCGCCGCCTCCTCACCGACCCTCGGCCACTAGCATCACTGTGCAGCTGCTGAAGACCCGTGGCCTGGCTGGACTGTACAGAGGAGCAGGGGCCACGTTAACGAGGTCAGACACACGGGACATAAACACACACTCTCACCAACTTACTCACAATACATTTTAGTTATACATGTGCATATCTCCTTACTATCTGACAACTAAAGCAAAGAGCCAGACTGAGAGTTTGTCATTTTCCATAAACAACACATCCAAACATATTGTGTATTGACATATGTTGAAATAGGCCCAGTGACTGTCTGCTCCTTTATTCAACTCTATTTACAGTTGCTTAGATTATTGTTGATTCTAATTGCATAACTCATTCTGTGTTGGTTACATTTCCTCTGCCAGTCAACCCAATCAATAGATCCCTGCAGTTATGTCTGGTTACTGTGCTGCAGCTGAAGGGAGCTGTGTCTCTCAGTGTCTCTCAGTGTCCCTCTGTCTCTCAGTGTCTCTACATCCCATCTCAATTAAACTAACCAGTGTTCTAAACCTTACTCTTCAGGGATGTCCCCTTCTCGATGATCTACTTCCCTCTATTTGCCAACCTTAACGCGCTGGGCCGAACTGACGTGCAGGCCAAGGCACCGTTCTGGCAGTCCTTCTTGGCTGGCTGCTCCGCGGGCTCAGTGGCAGCTGTGGCAGTAACGCCACTGGATGGTGAGTGGGTTAAAGGCTCGAAAGTCAAATGTGTATAAAGTATATTCTCCTCTTCAATAAAAGCCAGCGTTGCATATATCAATGTTACAATTTCAGTTTCGGTGTGCTCCAGAAAAATCACTCAAACTTCCCTTGAATGATACGTTCACAGCCTCTAATATGACTGGTGTCTTATTGTTACTAATGTTAGTCAACTCAAGATTCTCATTCATATCTCCTTTAGTTATAGATAATCAAAAGTTTAGTAAATGGTGAAAAGCAAATTAAGAGTTTGGATTTTTACTCTATCATTATTTTTGTGTAAAAATGCTTTACGGATCAGTTCTGTTACACAATTTGGACAATCAGTAAAATTCAGGACTCAGTCATTACATGTATTTACTATTGTTTTGCCTTTTTATCATTATCCTGTGATTTTTGTGGCTAAAGTGGCTGTTGTTTGCTTTAACTTGAAATCATCATTCACTTCATGCAATGACACTGCATCCTTCTTTTCATTACCCTCACAGTAATAAAGACTCGTCTGCAGACCTTGCAAAAAGGGGAAGGGGAGGATACATACAAAGGAATTGTTGACTGCACAAGGTACGACTATATCCTATTGTTTGAGATTTGTTTCACTAAATTTCTCAAGCTTAAAGGCCCGAGTGACAATAACTCAACGTCTCTGTGAACGTTTGCAGGCGCATCCTGAGACGAGAAGGCCCGGGAGCTTTCCTGAAGGGCGCAGCGTGTCGTGCTCTGGTCATCGCTCCTCTCTTTGGCATTGCACAGGGGGTCTACTTTCTCGGGGTAGGGGAGGCGGTTCTGGGTTGGATGGAATAGAGGTGCTTTGGCATCGGTGGTGGCAATTGTGTCGTCTCTGTTCAACTGATTCGCTGGTTTAATCTGCAGTGAATGCATGGTGACACAACCCAGTGACCGCTGTACAAACAGAGAGCCGGAGAGGATCAATCTGCTGGTCTGAGATATGAAGATGCTCTAATTACTAATATGTGGATCAGCTCGTTCACGCTAATCACGCTTCTCTGGGTTTGTCATGCTGTCAGCAGGGTCCTGTAGGAAACACAGGGTTCTGGGTCTGTGTGACTAATCTGAGGATCTGTGTCCCACGTTGACGGGTCTATACCAGCGTGCTCGCTGCAATATGTCTGAGGCTCTTCCTTTTACCTGGGAGAGATTATTCTCTAGTTGTGCATCCTTAAAAAGATTTTTGTCCTTTTTTTAATCATGTCGGGTGTGTTAATACATACAGCAAACATGTTGCCAAGGCTTTTATTTTTGGGGAATTTCTACATACAATAACACATCTATAACACTTTGTGTACACTCAGAATCACAAGGACACAAATGACTCCAGTGAAATCATTAAAACTGATATTAGCTATTGAGCTTTGATGTACATCTTTGTACTTGATGCACTTTTGTGCCTAAATGCAAGTAAATATGATATCGTCCATATCAACCAAAGGCAAATGGTTCAGTATATGGAAGATACAAATAAAGCGATGTGTAAACAGAAAAAATGAAATTGAAATAATGTTGGGTAGTTATGACAAGGGGAAAATAATAGTAATGTATTTTACTGGGAGTTTATTTGACATATTTTTGTCCTCGAAGGTCCTGAGTGCAAGTTTTAGAGCAAAATATATTTATTATATAGACAGTATTCATTTAAAAAGAATAAAAACTATATATACAAATAATTAAAAAGGAGCAAAAAGATCAGGACTAATTAACTCAAAGTGGAAGCAATATGTTTTCATAATTTTTTTAAAGGGATGCACAAAGGTCAAGAAAGAGCTGCTGCGTGTTGTTTGTTTGAGGCTGCCTAAAAAATGCCTACCAATTTGACCACCTGTGGTCATGATGACAAAGTGTTCATGGTTAATGTAAGTGACAAATTCCCCTTTAATCTTAAAATGATTGCCTAAAGTTTGACCTCAGAACTCGAGCCGGGTATTTGGCTTCAACCTCAAACGCCGGTGATGTCGACTTCGACTTTGACGCGTTTCTCTGAAAAAAGGAGCTTGATCTCTTTTGGCCAAGCCGGTTACGCATTACTCCCACTCCATCCGTGAGGTCTCAGTTGTAATCTCGGATTCCCTAGGGTAGGGTTCTGCCTGCCAGGGTCTTTAAGGTCACTTGTTAATCTGACGGTAATGCTTTAATCCCTGTATTAGTGTACAATATACTCTAACACACAGATCACTTCCTGCCTAAAGGCCACAGGTTAGACTGCCGGGCCACTGTCTCGTGGCCTTGACTTGCTCTTCTTCACATCTTAGAGGGGTTCAGATAAAACCTGTCAGAAGCCTAGGCCTATATTTACTGCTTAGCTACACATAAAAACATTTAAATTGCTTCAAATAATGTGCGCACATTAACTTAACAAAAAAAAAATGCAATTAAAGCCTTATCATTCCTGATAGATTTCAAAGCATTGAAACTGTAAGTCTTAATTGACTTCAGTTGGATCGGTGGTGTTGAAATATTGTTTGCATACTTGAGTCCAGTTTAGCGAGGACACCGTACTTGTTAGACCCATGGAGGGAGTATGGCAGCTTGTCTTGCCAACTGTTTGCCATTACTTACGTCCACTGGGTGGCACTAAATGCTTTTTTTTACATTTTTAATGAAGGACACGTTTCGATGTGGCTAGTGCACCTAGGCTACTACATTTCCCTCATTGTAGAGTGAACATAGCCTGAGTAAACTGTTTGTTTACAAGCTGTAAATAAAAGATCTCATACATGCTGGTTTCTATGTGTCACGTGACTTTATTTCTTTGGTAGTTTTTTTGCGCTCCACAACACTTGAAAACATCTCGTCTGTGTCCACACGCCACAGATTGTATAAAGAGATGGACGACGTGTGTCCACTCACACAAACATGAAGACAATATATTCCCCCCCCTTGCAAATCCCGGACATAAACTGTATACGAGGACTTCCTCCCATTGTGCAAAACAACAAAAGGTCAAAATATCTCAAATACAGGTGCTGTCAATCATGTTCTACCCGTTTTTATACCATCAAATTACTAATTGATACGAACTTAACGCAAAAATGAACACTTGGACAAACAGTCAGTGTGATACTACCTAAAATGACAGAAACTATCTTTGAAAAAAATGAAGAAAATAATTGAACGTGTGACCTTTCAGTTAATTCCACGTCCCATCCGCTAACATGGAGAAGATGGAGTTTATGACCTATAGTGTCACCAGCCAACAGGAGGTGCTCAAGATGGTCTGGCTTCAAATCATGCAGCTTCATATTGGGGCCTATGCTACACACGTACAAGCACACACTAAGTCAAACTATTTCAAATACTGTTTGATCTACAGATAATGTAGAGTAAGTCTGTTTGAGGAACACGTGTATCTTTTGTGACATAAACACGTTGATTTTATCAATTTAATAACTTAGAAAGAGCAAAAATGTACCCCGAACAACCAAGGGAATATATATATTTTCAAAGCCGTTGCAAGCAGTCCGTTGTACGACCCATAAGTAAAATAGAAGCATCCTGTTAAGTAAATCTGGCTTTTCTCTGACCCTGGTGACCGGCAGGTGGTTGTGCTGTGGTCACCTTAAATATTCCATCTGTGTCCGCACTGCTCCCTCTTCAAATCCAAACGCTAATCTGTGAACTTGCGGTTGGGGTTGGCGCCGAACAAGTTCATTCTGACTTCAGGCATCATCTGTCAGAGGGAAGGTCAGGATACAAGTTAGAATCACTCACGCAACAAAGTGGAAGGAAGAAACCTGAGTAAAGTGATGAAGTGAATAAGCTTCAATAATTCTCTTATTTATTTTATAGACAGATAAGGTTCACTAATATTAATTTACAAACTGTGGTGGGATCTTGAAAAGTACATTTACTTTGTTACTGTACTTTCTCATACATGCATGTATCTGCATTTTACTTAGGTAGATTTATCTTGAGGTACTCTTCTCTTTTACTCTCCTACATTTATCAGCAAATATCTGTACTTTACACTCTAATACATTTTTAAAAAAGCATTAGATTTCAACTAAATGGATCACGCATCAAATAAAGTCAGCAAAGTTAATAATGTAGTACATGGTAGTATTAGGGAAGAGAGTAGTTTTACTTTTAGTTTTAAGTATGTAATATGCAAGTATATTTAAAGGCAAATAATATTTCTACAAAAAAAAAAAAAGGTTTCACTACTTCCTCCACCACTGGAAACTTTCAGCTCTCCCTCCTTTCCATAATACATTTCACTGGGCATCCCAGTGGGCTGTGCTGCCCTCTTCAGGCGAGCAGCAGGAACTACGTTTAGTGTGTCATTCAGATCAGAAACAATGATTTTTATTTTTGATATTTATTAAAAGTTACTTTACCTGATGAGCCATAAGCTCTAGCCTGCTCTCCAAAGTGTTGGCAACCTTGATCTTCCCATTATCATTATACACTTCTACTCCTCCACAGCTGTAAAAACAAAGAGCAGGGACTTATTACAACATGAGAGATGGGGGTACGTGTTTTCTTCACCTATTTCAATCATAGTCACCATATAAAAACAGAGTAATCTGAAAATATACTTTGATATAATATACTAAAAAATTGAAACAGCAATGGTTGATGTTACATAACATTAAATCATCTTACATTCCTGATGAAAGAAAACGTTCCTGGTCGATTCTGACGGCAATGTTCTTCTTCACTGCCTCTTTGTAGATGGGTATGGTCTTAATCACTGCAGCCTATCATGTAGTAAACCAGAAAAACACAAAGCTATCAACTGTCATCGGCGAAGCTATGGTGATGCTCTGTTATCTCCGAAATAACCTCTTTCACTCATCCCCATATTACACATCATCCTCACCTTAACGATTTCTACATCCTGCTGTCGACAGCGAATGGTGACCGTTGGCTCCAGCAGCTGGTAGAATCCCTGAGAGAGAAAACGCACAAACTGAGGAAAGCAACAGCTGGATAGGAGAGGGTGCCACAGCAGCTGGGAGAAGTTACCTGCAGTATGAGGCCCTCCAGCAGGGTGCAGTACGCCACAGGGTCCTTGGCGATCTCTCCAAGTCTCTGACGAGCCTCTTTCAGCAAATCCTGAGACAGCATCACAGAGAGACTAGTGTCGGCAGGTTCATGGATTAATTTTGATTATTTTAATAGATAGATTGATACTCTAGAGTGATAGAGTGGGATAAGACACATTTATGAAGTAAGGTACAAGTGGAAGTAAGTTAAGCTACTAAAAATATAGGCAGTTGTGTAAAAAATACTTGTCTGTGGTGAAAGGTAAATGTTATGATCTTAGGACCATAACTTAAATTCCATTACTTCCATCATAGTGGGGAAGGAGACCCAACTGAAACGTAGATTTAATTCAGGAGTCAAATGGGACTTAACATGAGCGCACATACACACTAGTGGCCTGAGTTAATAAACACACAATCCTATCTCATGAATACAACCGTGTCATGAATGTAAATGTTGTACGACATGAAGAGCTGATCTCTAACCACGATCAAGTCGTCTCGGGCCTTCAGCACCTTCAGCCTCCCCTGGTTCAGCAGGTTGGACATCTGGCTGTGAGAGGGAGGGCAAAAGTAGGCAGTGAGTAAATTGGCTGGACTGTTTCCAGTACATTTTTTACACTGAATCTAAATGGAATTTAAAAGACAACCAGGACAGTGGAAAAAACTGGTTTGATTCATCTCATAACCCTTTTTTACATTTTCTTTACTATGTTTAATGAGAAATAAACCATTTAGGTCATCAGAGCATGTCCTCTTCTCTGCAACATGTCTACTATAAGAACCAGACCATCATGTGTAGGATAGTTTGGCCTTGGTGGAGGTTTGTGCTCTTGTGCTTTTCTAAACACCTCTGTAAAGGAGGTGATGTTTTTGCTCAACAGTTGGTTTGTTTTTTAGCAGGATTACACAAAAACCAACCAGATGGATGACTACCAAACATGGGGCAAGAAGGATACCATGAAATGTTGGCGTGGATGCGGGAAAAGAGGCAGATCCAGGAACTTCTGTCTCTTTCTTTTTCATTGCGAGATAGAACTTCATTGGACGTTCACAAATTTCCCAAATTCAGGGATCTTGACAGAAAAACAACAAGTGTGTGCAGCTAGATTGAATTCACAGGGACTGTTGGGCCTCGGGGGAGGAATGTGTTTGTCTGTGTTCATGGAGATTGCTCGAACTCTGAATGACCAGGAACTCACATTTTCTTCTGCTGTTCAATCTGCTTGTCCTTCTTCTCGTAGTGACCCATGATCTTCACCCTCTGAGTCTGAATCAGACGACCTTTCTCGATGTTGTACTCCTCCTCCGCCTGTTAACACATCAGCTGGAGTCACTGCGGTGAATTAAGCCAACAGCACTGTGACACACACACAGGCAGACAGACATACAGGCAGACAGACAGACAGACACACATACAGGCAGACACAAGGACAGAGAGACAGACACACATACAGGCAGACACAAGGACAGAGAGACAGACACACATACAGGCAGACATAAGGACAGACAGAAGGACAGAGAGACACACAGGAAGGCAGACAGACAGGCAGACAGAGATAGACACACATACAGGCAGACAAAAGGACAGAGAGACAGTCACTGCAGTGAATGAGGCCAACAGCACTAAGACAGACACACAGGAAGGCAGACAGACAGGCAGAGCCACAGACAGATAGAGACAGAAAGACAGATGGACAGGTAGAAAGACAGGCAGACAGGTAAGGATAGACACAGACAGACACAGAAAGACAGACAAAAACAAAGGTAGACACAAACTGACAGACAGAAACATTGACAGATAGACAGAGACAGAAAGAGACACAGACAGACACATTGACAGATAGGCAAGCAGACAGACAGGCATAAAGAAAGATGGACACAGACAGACAGACAGAGACATACAGACAGACAGACAGGCAGAAAGAAAGATAGACACAGACAGACAGACAGACAGGCAGAAAGACAGACAGACAGACTTCTGTTACCTTGCCATGAATTTCCTCAACTGACTCGATGGCCTCCTGTTCAATAAAGCCCATCATGTGTTTGATCTGCGACAAGAGACAGAGTTTAGTCTTTATCCCGTCAAGTCAGTGTTTTATATACAAGTACAAACTATTCATAACATGTATATATATACAGATCTATACATAACATCTTATTTATCTCTTCAAAGTGAAGAGTAACACAACATTTCAGTTAACGAAGTGAGTTATAAGATGTTACAGTTGTTTCTGTACAACATTTAAACAGCCTGAAGAAACCTCGTGGTTCGGGGGGTGTTTTAGCTTCGTAGCTAACAAGCTGACATGTTTACTGACGTTCACAACCTCCCACTTGCATCCTGGTGGTTTTAACTTCACTTTCACGTGTCGAGTGTTTTCTTCCACTTCACCTGTTTCTGCACGTCAGCGTCGGTCAGCGCCATGTCTGCTGGTACAAGTCTGTGTTTGTGTAGAGTTAGTAAACACAAACAGTGACAGTTGTCCACCGCTCCAGCAGAACTTCAGAAAACAGCTGGAACTCACTTCAGCTCCTGGCGGGTTCACATGGACTGACGTATTTCAGAGGTAACGCAACTTCCGGTTGTGGCTTTTGAAGATAAGACACGACTTCAACACATCCGGTTCTTTGTTTCTGTGCGAGTTGAGGTAAATATATCAACAAGCAGAATACATGTGACATTATAATTATTCCATTATAGTAAAATATGGGATAATTACGAGACGATTCCTGAGACCTGTACCACAGCCTGCCACTAGGGGGCGGTCCAGGTGATTTGGCTTCACTTTTTCTGTAGCTGTCATCCATCTTTATATTCATCGTATGATTGATAGATAGATTTTTATTTATGGATTAGCAGACAATAAGACAATTAAATCCCAAGGATAACATGTTAAAGTTAAACAGCACTCATTTCCAACATGGTCCCAAGATGTCAAGACAAACACAAACATAAAAAGATACCAAATAAAAATAAGAAAAACAAAATAATAGCTACCATTAAATCCATGGAATGAAGTACCTTTTACTAAATCGTACATACAAATTAATTAATAGCACACGTGCACTTTCATGAAGCATTTGTGCGACTTAGTAGAACATGCACACAAGCTGGAAAGCACTTGCACATTTTGTAGAAGAATTATGTCCATGTCCATGTCACATTCTGGGCTCTGTAGCTTTTGCTATCTCTGCCAAATTTTACTTCTTGGAAAGGCCATTTTTGTGGTTGCAAGTAAAAAGTTTAAGTGACACTTGGGAGGTAACATGGACGTAATTTAAGTTTCTAAGAGGCGGGTTTTACTAAGTAAAGTCCTCTGTATTGCTGACTGATCTGGGAGGGAACATGCACTTTTTATTTAAAGAGGCGAGTTTTACCAGGTCGTAAGCACAAATTATTTAAATCATATTTCTGCTGTAGTGAAGCATGTGTGCGACTAACTTGAAGTGCCCGTGCATTTAACATTTTTCTGCCAAATCTTATTTTGTGGAAAGGCAATTTTTGTGGTTCAAAGTGGAAACTTTAACACTTGATACTGACACACTTTCCCTTCATAGTTATTTTTTCTGTATCCCCTTAAAAAAATATATCTTATTTTATTTATAGATCTGTTCAATATTTTTTTGCATGGTGTGCAAAGTCCAATGTGGTGGATGTGTCACCAAAGTACGACTTTACTTCCTCCACAGGCTTTTATGTTGAAGCTTCACGGGAAGTGCGTTTTGTTTTCTCCTCTCTGTCTTGTGTAGCATGTAATGCACACCGTGTCCCGCTGCTGCAGCCTATCCAGCGGTGTGTGTCTCCCCCTCTATCTCTCTCTCTGTGTGTGTGTGAGTGTATGATTGTGTGTCTGTCCGCCCGCCCGCCACAGCCAGCGTGTTGTACGTTTCCCCTCCAGCGGCCGTGGGTGCACTTCAGACGGGGACGGTGAGTAGAAGCCACCGGGGGACGAGCTCCGGTGGAGAGAAAGTAGTTAGAAATGAGACACGCATGTTAAGCTAGCTGTAGCCTGCACGTGAGCTGAGGGGGACGACCCCTCCCTCCACCACCTGCACGCGCCTCTCATTGTAGCAATGCTTTAATTAGATTTTTATAAAAGATCTTAAAAGTAGTTAACTAACGAGCTATGTGCGTTTTATTAAATTAATCGTATTGTTAATATTAGCTTGGATACAATGTGTGAGGTTTGCTGCAACGTTGAAAAGATATATGATAATGTAGTGTGTATTCTCTATATGCTCTTATTCCCATCTTGATATTTTTTTGGTTTTAAGAAAATAACTTTGGAGAAGAGGGTTTTATTTTGGTGGTTCAAGCCGGAAGTTTAATTACGTTAGATAAACTTGTCACTACTGTAACTGCAGGTCCTGCACGGTGACCTCATCTCTCTAGAGGTCACCTACGTAAGAGTATAAAGTTTTTGTTAAGTTTTACCTCCGGAAAACCTGCAGGAGAGTCAACAGCAAAGAAGTGTGTCTGAGCATTTGTGATTCTGTTGTATTATAATTTATATTTTATTGCATTTATTTGCTGTTTCTGCTTAGTTGTCAGATTCTAGTGTTTTAAGTTCATTGCTGCTTCTTCATTATTCATGACTAATTCCTCCTCCTTCCATTCTTCATGACGTTCTCAGCAGGTGACTCGTCCGACATCGACTGTGACACTTCATGTGCCTGAGAGTCTAACACGCACCCGTCTGTCCAATGGCTACCTCGGGCTCCACCTCTTCTGCCTCCATCGCCTCCGCTGTGCCTGAGGGTTTCCACTATGAAACCAAGTACATCGTGCTCACCTACCTGGGAATGCTGCCCGTCGGTAGATCACACACACTAACCCCAGCTCCAGGTGAGAGGAGGGACTCTGAATCTGTGGCTTATTGGAATTTGGTTAAATCGGATTTGCTCCAAAACGAAGTGAAGAAATTAAAATTATCTAGAAGGGACACAAGTTCTTTCTATCCTCCTCATGTTGTGCAGTTTGACCTATACAATTTACTAGAAGAGCACACACCTCTGCCAAGGTCCAACAGTCTCCTTATGAACCTACATGTAGATTCACTAAATCCATATTCTTATAGTACGAACAAAATGAACACACTCCTTAATATCTGTCAATAATTTTTCTTCAAGATCCCCAAATTATTCTCTAGGAAAACAAGGAAAATTTTGAAAAACGTGATAAAATAATTCCTGTATTCACCCCCTTGATCCAGATCTGCCCCTAATTTGTATGAGTTGTTTTCTGACCCATGCTGCATTCTTCCTTCATGACAATCTGTCCAGTAGTGTTTGTGTAATCCTGTTTACTGAATCAAACAAACACAGACAATAACATTACCTCCTTGCCAGAGGTAATAAGGGCAACCATTACTCTTGTGCATTGACACAGCACATATTGGACACGCACACAAAATATTCAGGGTGTGTAGTCAGGTTTCCACCCGTTACCTTTAACCCTCTTTGACATCGACTTGGAAACACACCCAGAGACTGAGGTGCCGATTGAAACGTGTGCTCATGAACAAATAGTTGTGAGCTTCCCATTGAGCTCGGCTGCAATCGTTCCAATATGGTGTCCAGACTAACAGAAGACTGGCACGTCTTCACAGAGGCTTTCATTGCAGCCTTGTGACACGACCTCCGGCTGCAGCACGTCAGGCTTTTCATCTTGTTCCCGATGTGACTGGAATACAAAGAAATCTACACATAGTAAAGTGTCTTTTGAGCAGTTTCTGACCTTTTGTGTCACATAGTTTTGTCGCATTTGTAATACTTTACAGAATAAGTGTGTTATGGGCTGTCAGCAAAACAATGTGTTAAAGCCACATCTCACACTTGCCGCCAGCATGTCCTGCCTTCCCTGTGCAGTGAAGCCAGGCAGAGCAGTAAATCTGATTGAGAACAGGGAGAGAGATGTATCCCAGTCGGGCCATGCTGCTCCCTCCGTCGCAGGATATGAGCAGATCTCTCTGGAAGAAAAACAGAAGTAGAGCTGGTTTTAAAAGAAGAGAGAGAGAGAGACAGGGAAGTTCTTTATATTTCCTGCCTCTTTTTTCTCGTTGTCGTTGGGCCAGTAAGTGGCTGATCCCCACTTTCCGCTCGACCCGGTCCAATTTCTGACAGCCTGTCATGTGCAATCACCGCAGGATTACTCTCGCCAATGGACCAAAGCAAACTATCTGGCCGGCTTGTTGTCTGGCTGAATGCTGAAACAGCACCAAGCCCAGGAAAAAAACCAACACTGGTCCTCAGGGTGTTCATGTTGGAGCTGCAGGGATACAGACAGAGAGGGAGAGAGGGACTGGGGCAGGGGTAGCTTCCTTCCTGTTTGATTTAGCAAGTGGGAAATCAAAGTGTTATTTTTCAATGGTACTTGTAAGTTTACAAATCCCAGGTCAAGCCACCCCTTCTCAAACCAACAGAAACTAGAGTGTCACTCTATCAAGATTCTTGTATTATTCCCTGGGAAATTGGGGAAATATCAATATGCAGTGTGTGCATTCACGTGGAAGGTCCCATTTACTGAGCCTTTGTTTGGTAACCCGGCAGATCTTCTGTAATCAAACAAGTCAACAAACAGGGTTGAAGAAACGTAACCTCCTTGATGGATGTGATAATAATGATACAACTCAGTGGAAAGGTCTTTACGTTGATGTGTAGAGGCGTGTGTGTGTGTGTGTGTCAGCCGCCTTATCGAAAGTCTGCTGCGTCTGTCTGTTATGAATGGCATCATTCACACAAAAATCCGTTGTGAATGTGAAAGCTCACGGTCGAATGTCCACGCTGCCCTTCAGCATAAGACTGCATTGCTGTGACAGAACGCCGTGCTCAGCTCTTTCTTTTGACTTCAGCCACATGAGGAGGAGGAGGAGGAGGAGATGAAGGAGGTGAAGGAAATAAGAGTAATGGTTGTCGCTGTGACCCTGCAAACATGTCCTCCAAGAAAGTTAGTTATGACGGAGAAACAAATTATATTGTTTTTCTTTAGGGGTTTTGTGTAATATTTTGTAGAGTGCTGTGAAGTATTTGTGAAGAGTCAGCATGTGTGAGTCTGGCGTGTGTGTGCTTGTGTGAGAGAGAGAGAGTGATCTCATGTGTCACGTGCTTTTCTCTTCTAGAAGACGCCCAGAATGAGAGGGAGAAGACGAGAATGATAAAAGAACGGATAGAGGAAGAGCTGAGGCAACTGGAAGATGAAATGGCTGCCTGTATGTGGACACGCACACACACACACACACACACACACACACACACACACACACACACACACACTCCACTGCTTATTCTCAGATAGATGTTACAAAAGTCCAAAGTTCAACTAATATACTGCTCTCACGTCTTTTATATAATTTATACATTTTAGTCATCAAATTTATAAATAAAACAGGTTCACAATAGATGCAATTTACAAAAGAATAAAATAATAATAATTCTAATAAGAAAACAACTAAGTAGGTATAATTGTAAAAAAGTGTTTTAGAGTTCAAAGAACTCCAGAAGTCAGTGTTTGTCAATGTGTAACATAAAACGTATGTGGAAGAAGAACTTTGGTTTCTTTACATAACTCTGGTTCTGTAACAGGGGGGGGGGCGTTACGTCACACGACCCTCGTAGCCCACGTGCAGCGAGGAAGAGACTTTATAGTATTTTATAGTAGTATAGTAAGTATTCAATGATCAGTGTGTAGGATTTAGTGACATCAAGTGGTGATGTTGCAGCTTGTAGCCAATTGAACACCTCTATCCTCACCACCTCTTTCCAAACGTGTAGGAAAACCTACAGTGGCCTTCAGATAACAAAATGAAAACACAACAATCCTTAGGTTCAGGTGGTTATACACTAATCAAAATTTTTTATGAATAAGCTTTATTTTGGCAATGCAAGTCATTTGTTCTCACTGAGCTGCACCACCTGTGTGACATCTCATTATTTCCTGTTTTCTTTGTGTCTGCAGCCTTTTCCACCGCAGGCTTCGACCGCCGCTTGTCACCAGTGTTCAGTCCAACCAACCCGGAGAGCTTCATCGAGGACTGCCTCGCTGTGATGGGAAACCGGGTGGTCAGGGAGCTCGGCACATCCCTGACAGCAGCAGTGCAATCACTCCTCACAGGGTCAGTTGTGCAGAGCTGTGACCACGTTTGAGAAAAAGACCGATCATTGGGAAACCATTTCATATAGAATCTCAACTTTCACTTGACTCCATGAAGGCAGATAATGAGCTCTGGACGAGAGCAACACTGTTTTTCTACCTGTGATAATCTGCAGTTTTTAAAATGTCCTCCTGAACAAACATATGCCAAACTTTAGTTTAATACCAGTGATGCTCCCTGTCTGTGTGTGTTCCAGGCCTGTGGACTATCAGAGATTCAGAGACGCAGCACTGGAGCTTTCCACACACGTACAGGGAGGCTGGAGCAAGGTGAGCCAGAACTTTCCTCCTCTCTCTACAAACTTAAAGAATCACTAAACATGCAAAGTGCAACATTTAATCTGCCCTCTATTGCCTTCTCATATTCTTGTGAATATCTAATGTCTCTTACTTTTAAGGCTCCACCTGAGCCTCTGAACTTTTTTCACTTCCCACAACACATACCTCTACTCATCTCTCCGTGTCTGTGTCCCAGGTGTTGGTGCCTCTGGTGCTGCTCCAGGCTCTACAAAGCGAGGGCCAGTCCGTGACAACTCTGCTGCTTCTGGGGATTCGCCTGCTAGAGGAGGATGAGTCTGGCTACATCATCCAGCAGGGGGGATGGGTGAGTTAAAGGCCCGCACGCAACGGAGGAAACTCATTAATACACACGAGTACAGTTTATTCTCTGTCGCCCGGAAATTAAAATTCACTTCCTGGGGTGAAGAATAATAAGATGAGCAATAATTTTTATTGTCAATTATTTATGTCCACAATTACAAAAAATAGTGATTCAATACAAAGGTTATTTTAAAGTCTACATTTCAATGAGAAACAACTAATTCAACAAAATATGTTGCAACCTTGTGCTGAGGATGAAACAGGAAGTTGTTGTGTAGTGCAAAGTGAACAAGACTAGTGCTTGTACCATGCTTAACTGAGATGTGCAGGTCTCTAAGTCGCCACCTGGGGGCGTCGGTGAGCTACCTACGCAGTTTCATACACATTATTTTTTGATCCACATCAACATACACATGAGATTAACATGCACATTATACGGGAGTAATCCTAAACCTAATCCGACAGCATTTCAGTTTTCTTTATTCTTTCACAAAATATACCAGAGACTCCACTTCTGTAACTGTGATGTCATGGACATGAACATTTATAGTGCAGTGGCCGTTCTAAACCTGCCTGTTTGGAATGGGAGGTCTGTTTGGCCTGTGGTGATGCTGGTTCTGTCTGAAACTGTAAAAGTGACCTGAGCCACATCAAGTAGAGACCAGTAGCTGGATTCAGTCCCCAGAACCCTGAAGCTGCTGCACAAAGAGCTGTTCACCTGTTTAACCCCATATTGAAAAAATCATTTGTTGTCGTTTACGTGACAAGTCTGGTGTTTAATATTGGATGTGTCATGAGTCCAAATTTCACCAAATTCAACACTGCACTTCTTTGGGCTCTTAATAATACACACGCCAATTATGAAGCCTATAAGATGAACAGTTCTCGAGATATGTGAGCCACATACAAACAGACTTGAATTAGTAGATAGATTAAGCTGTTGTAGTTCTGTATGTACTTCTACTTATTTCTGATGCTTTATTCTTATAAGCCTGCAGTGTGGTGTTTACTCAACCAAATGAAGCACTAGCAGGAATATGTCACTTCACTGTCTGTCCTCACACTTTCCATGTTATCTCCTACATATGTGACGATTTGCAGTTACAACCTTTTGTGTGTTTAAGATTTGCATTTTTCTACCAGTGATGATATTAGTGAGGCTTCAGTTCTCCCATCTTATATCCAGCAGAACACTGCGTCACAGATGGCGTCCCACGAACCAGGTCACGCTCATGAACAGTCACGTGACCTCACATGTTCACCGCTGCCCTGGTCGCCATTACGTCGTTGTCATGATGCTCTGGTCGTTTTTTCCGTGCGACGTAACGTGCAAACGAGCCCTGGCTCCAAAACAAAGCAACATTCTTGCTCTGCGTTATGTCACGGGATGAACGAATGATAGGCTGGGACAGGATCAGGAGGGAGGGAGGGAGAGAGAGGGTGAGTGCATGAAGAGACTGGCCATCGGAAGGGAGGGAACACGAGGGAGGGGGAGAGATGAGGAAGGAGCGGGGTGGACGCAGCGAGCAAATCAGCGAGCGAGAGAAAAGTGAAATCTCCCATTAGTTTGACCGCTGCCTCTGTGCACCTCTCTCTCTCTCTCTCTCTCTCTCTCTCTCTCTCTCTCTCTCTCTCTCTCTCTCTCCAACTGGCTTCCTACCTCCTCTCCATCTCTACGACTGTCTCGTCCTTTCGATTCTCTCGAGCGTCGTCTGTTCAACCGTGAACCGGGTCGCTTCAACACTTTGCTCTGAGGTAGGATGTTGTATTTGGGATTGTAGAAGCAACGGCAGAGTGAGATAATCGATGTTGATGTGTGTTCTCCGGGGGAAACAGTGACTGTGCATCAGTAACAAAGTCTCACCAGATTTTTGTCATCGGCTAGGGGGTTGCATGTAACTGTACAGCACGGTTATCTCAAGTCCATAAAACCTGAACTTGATGAGCGAAGAACAGAATATATCAACATGCTAATGGGCTAAAACACAAGGAACATCAAGTTCCCTAAGATGGAGGCAGGATACGTGAATTCTTTATCATATTTATCTTCATTCTTTACTACATTTTGCGTTGAAATGTTACAACAAACATTTGTTTTCCGTGTTGAATTGTGTAAAAGTGGACATTCTGTTCGTACTGTTCCTCCAGGACACTGTTGTGAGTAACGCACAGTGCAAGGTTGGGGCGACCCTCGTCAAATCCTTTTGTTAGTTACCCCACGATACAAAAACCATTGTTATGACCCTAATATTCTGTACACTTCATTTGGCAGGAACAAAACCAGCAGCCTTCAGATGGGGCACAGCCAGGGGCGGCTGGGGGGAGGATGTGATTGGGGGGAGGGAGGGGCAGAAAAATGGCCCACGTAGTCTTGGTTCTAGTCCGTCTGTCTCACAACAAGAGCCTGACCAACAAATCCTTAAGCCGATTTTACAACTCATCACAGATATATCAGTATTTGTGTATATTTTGTCGATCTATACAACAACCTACCGGTGAGTTGATGCTGCGTCTCCGTCCCCACGAGGGATCAGACAGCTGTCCTTCCCACAGGGAAAACTGCTGCGTGAGACCTGAGTCTGCACATCAGCCATTTCATATTACAGTCCTTGTGAGTGTGATGGAACACGACACCAGAGGTTTGACAGAGGCACGCTCACCTCTCGACTAACAAAGTCAGACATTATATGACAATCTATTTATCAGGAAACACGATGCCGTAAGAGCATCTTATCTCAAAAGACAATAAAGAGGTTTATGAAGGCCCTGTGGTCTCACATGTGGCTGCAGCTTAGACACAGTGATGTTGCAGCTGTGATGTTTTAAGGTCAAAGTGCTGTCAGGGTTCCAGCCCGGGCTGAGTCAGGGCACATCACGCAGCACCCGGTGCAGTGTAACAGTTCTCCCCATATTACATAAGCACCCGCTCAGCAGCTCCGAGGTGAAATAATGTGCATCGCTGTGGCACTGCTCCAACGTGAGCCCGGACCAGAGCAGAGCAGAGAGGAGAAGTCCCTGAGCAGCTGAGAAAGCCCCAAAAATAACTCTTAATAATAATCCTCTAAAATCATCATCACCAGGGGCCTGACTGTCCCACTTGTGGCTCAGTGAAAAACTTATTACAGCAGCAGCAGCAGCAGCAGACTGGCCGACCGCCAGAGGTTACACAGGGCGTCCATCCATTTCCCTCGGCCTCCATCTCTCTATCAGCCTCACTGCTGCCACAACACTGATGATGGTTGATAACCAAGGACTCTGGGGTGATGTAAACTGCAAATCCAAAAACTATTGCATCAGGTTTTAAAATGATTTCATGCAAGGATCCAAGCAAGGATGACTGTTTCATACTTTGGGTGATTGTATTTTACAATACATTAGAGATTATCACAAATAATAGATTTCCTTTATATCTTTAATTGAACATTAGTTGTTGGAGTAAAGCATATTTTCTGTTTTGTGGATGAAATCAAAATATTTGAATTGTTTTCTTCCCGTACTGATACCGAAATTAGGGAGTATAGAAATTACGATACAATCATAGATATAGATATCTATATAGCTGAGACCCTGTGGTGCTGTTCCTGTGTTTTACTGAGTCAGCTGCTCTGTGACCTCCTGCTGTGTTTGTGTGCTGGTGAGAAACAGTGATGACATAATCCTCATGAACGTCAAGCACAAATATGAGCCAGTGAACATTGCATTGATCTGACACCCCCCCCCCCAAAAAGAGTTTTATGACACTGGTTCAAAACTGGTTTCACTGTAGGGTAGTTTGAAATGGTGTTGATGTGTCAACAAACCCAGATCTGGTGCGTGCATGTTGCCTGTGTGGCAGCCATGTGCTAGTATCACAAGTAGGTGTAACAGTCACAGAACTGTAGCAGCTGTTTTCTGCTCTTCTTCCCTCTCTGTCGGGGGCTTTGGTGAACCGGTTTTGTCGCCTCTCAGCTGCAGTGCTTTTATGAGCAGGGTAAAGTTGTGTTACTGTGGGATATGTAGATCGCACTCTCTTGGCTCAGCCTCAGGAATCCTGTTCTTGTTTGACATAGTTTGTTTGTCTCGGGGCGAAGGTGGAGAACTGTGGGCTCGTGACTGACAGCAGAACAGAACGTTTCCTACAAGCAGCAACATGGAATATGAGCGAGAAGAAATTTAGAGCTAATTCAGAGTGGATTGTCTCCTCAGGTCTGTGTCTTTCCTTATGATACGTTATTTCTAAAATCTTTATATTTCATGTGTGATAATTATTAGTCAACGTGCTTTTAACTTTGGAGTGTTCCTATTGGAAAAATTCAGATTGTTCCAGTACAACTTTAATCCTCAAAGCTTTGTATAACAGCGACCAACAAAATTGCATAAAAGGTTTTGTAAGAAAGGGTCTAGTGTTTGTGTTAATTTGTATAACTTCTTCTTTTTTTTTTACTTGTACAAATTGGGGAGTGGTGAAGGGCGTAGACAACAACACAAAGCATGTTCAAAGAAGATTGGAAAAGAAATACAACAAAAATCTGTACAACTGAAACACAACAGTGTCGTTCATTCAACATCTGTTTTCTGGTATTTTGGTCCACTTGAGTGTGTTGTTTCAAGCAGATGTCCAAATACCAGACATATTCCTCAGAACACGTTTCCTGAGGATGAACATTCTGCAGGATTTCTTTTATATTTACACAGTATGGCTCTGCATGCTTTTCTTGTGGATATTCAAACCCTGCTCCAGCTGATCTGGAGTCTGTGTCCTCCTGAGGGAACGAGGTTTCTGTGAAACACTCTTTCGCTCTGCGACATGTAAATCAGCTTATGGGAGAAACCGAACATTGGATAACGACAGAACGCTGATAGATTAAATCTCTGGCCTCCCAGGATGCAGCTGTTTTGCACATCACTGTGAGCGCCCTTGTAAAAGAAAAATAACCTTCCGAGGCTTATCTCTGTAATTTAAAAAAATTATATTTACATAGGTTTTATTTGTGCTACCTCAGGGTGTAAATGGTGTGTTGATCAGATGCAAATTGCCAGTGATAGACACTGAAGAACATAATGACCTGTTATCAGTATATTTTTCAAATGAGAGTGTGTCGACTCAGCTGCTGTTTGTGTGCGACGCTCCCACAGACACACAAACACACCTCTGCACCCAACTGTCTGTTAGAATCACATCTGTTGGAGTCACGCCTATGTGACACGCACAGCAACACAACACAGAAGCCTTGTGACACACACACACGCACCTTTAACTCCACCCTCGTCAACTCAGTATCTTTAAAACGTGGATCAATTATTCATCACGTGGTCGTTGCTCAGCATCTTTTCCGTGTCACCTGCTCAGGCAGACGTGACTGTTATAGCAATGGACACTTTCTGTGTATGTCTGTTTGTTGGGTTCAGACTGAAATACCTCACTTGTCATTATTCCTTTAGTACGTGCATGTTCCCTGTAGGTGGGTTTTAGGGCTGCTTAGCGAGTATTAGCTTGCTAACGTGGATCAAAAACTGCTGACTATAACTGCATCTTATTGCAACACATGAACCGGAAAACTCTAAGTTGAAGCCTGTGTAAACCTGCACAGGCACAGTTCACACGTGAGAGGGTTTGACAAAGTGAGAGGACACAATACAATGTCACACCTCTGTATTCATCCAGTGGTGCCGAAGATAAGTGAGCTTCTATGTTCAAGATAAGCGAGCATTTCCCTCAAGATGCATGAATGTGTCTCTCGTGCTCTCGTGCACATTGTGCAGAGTCATTGGCCTATTTTTAAAACACATATTTTAGAATCTGCATCACGTCACTGCACGTTCAGCAAAACTGAGAGATAAACCAGTTGTGTCATGTCCTGACAACCCGGCTCTGGAAATAAGTTTGACCTTTTTCATACTGTCAAGGTCAACGTGAACTCAGGTCAGCAGCCTCTACTGTTTGGTTCATTTGACTTAAGTGTATTTTGCATGAGCAAGCCAACCTCTGTCTGTCACATGATGATATGATATATGAATGTTACATAATAGGGCATTAGGGACGCTGGAGCCAATGTTGTGTTTCATCTGAACACCACTAGGTGTCACATAGAGCCAACTTATGGTGTGAAGCAGTGCAGTGAATGCTCAGTTCACAGTTCACTCAGTGTTTTGCAGCCTGTTCTGTATCTAATCCAAGAAATGCAAATTCTTTTCATGTAATTCAGAATGTATTAGGTGATTTTATGATTCTTGTATATAATTTCACCTCTGTCATCAAGGATAGATGATATCTTTAAATCTTTAGAGTCCCTGTGAGGTCATTTGTGATACAAACAGCAGTATACACACAAGCCGAACACAAAACATGGACAGGAAATAATATAAATTATATAAAATAACATGAATATAGACGCAAGAAATGACACGAATCTTCAGGGTCTCAACAAATTCAAATCGCAATAAATATTCACCTCTTGAAAACATTAAAATTCTCTAGATCCACTTTTTTATTTGGATCTGCACCAAATTGCACACACTCATAAATATCAGTCCCCAAAATCAAATAATTCTTCTTCGAGAAATTAGATGCAAATGTGGGAAAAACACCCAATTTCACAAAAAGAAAGTGAAAAATAAATCTTGGATCCGCCCCCTGTTCCTGAACAATAACAAAACTGAAAGGGTTCTTCCCTGACCCTTACATCATCCTTCCACCAGGTTTTGTGATAATCTGTCCTTTTAGTTTTTGAGTAATGTTGCCAACTAACAGTTAAACAAACAAACAAAAACATGTCCCTCTTGGATGAGGTAAGGGCAGCTGGGACACACGAGTTCCTGTATCTGTTTCTCCTGCTTGTAGGAAAAGCTACTCAGTGTAAACCTACAGAAATGAATCTTTCGATTTGATTGTCTTCTTTACTCATCTGGTTTGCAACACACAGAATACTGATACCCTCTCTGTTCCCGTCTGTCTACCACAGGGTGAAATATTCAGGCTTGGGTCAGAGGAGGAGCGAGGTGTGACCATCGCCGAAGACAACAACGACATCTACATCCTGTCGGGGGACCAGCATCCCGACCAGCTCAGCCCTCCTTCGTCGCTGCTCTGCCCTGGAGACAACAGCAGCGGGCAGAGCTCCTGGCAGACGGAAAGCTTACCCGTGTCTCTCGCCGGCCACGAGTCCTGGGCACAGGTTGTGATGGACCCCGAGGACGTGAAGAGCCTGGACAGCAACGACGGCGTGGCACTGGCCGAGGAGCGCAGTGAAAACAACTCGTCAAACTCGGACATTGTCCACGTGGAGCGCGAGGAGGTGGAGCTGCTGGAGGAAGGCGGAGCAATAGATGAGAGCATTATAAGCATTATAGGCACCGAAAGTGAGCTGGCCGAACTCCGGGAGGAATTTAGTAACCAAACTCCACCTGCTTCACTTTCCGCTGAGGTGGACTCCACGGCCCCCGCCTCCTTGATTTCATTAGAGGAGCCCGTTGTCATTGAGACGCCTACAAGCTTGTCCGCAGAACCTTCCCTCATCTCCTCAGAACCAGAGCTGCCTCCCCCGGTCGTAGAAGCTGCTGCTCCTCCTGCAGAGCCAGAACCTGCAGAACCTTTACCCGTTCCTGCTGCTGAACCAGAGCCTGAGCCAGAACCAGCCGCTGCACCAGTGCCTGTTGAGGTGACGCCCCCGCCTGCAGCCAGTGAGACCCCCGAAGTCGCATCAGAACCAGCTCCCGAACCAGAACAGGATGCGGAACCAGCTGCAGTGCCTCCCCAGCTAGAGGAGCCAGAGACTGTGGCAGAACCAGCTCTGGTCCCTGTGGCTGCCCCTCTGGTCACGGAGGAGGCAGCAGCCCCTGTAGAAGCCCCAGTGGCCCCTGTAGAAGCCCCAGCAGCCCCTGTAGTGGCCCCTGTAGAAGCCCCAGTGGCCCCTGTAGAGGCCCCGGCTGAGGAGCCTCCGGAGCAGCCGTCAGAGCTGTGCACGCTGCTGTACGGAGGCACCGCGCTGGTGGCACTCGCTGCCATCGTGGCGTACAGCTTCATAAGCTACAGGAGGAAGTAGAAAGGAGAAGCGTCTTTCTCAGGGGAGAGGAATGCACATTATAAGATGTTGAAGTAGTAATTAATGTATTAGTAAACACATGGTGGGACTCTCCTTACAAATTGTGTTGGATCTATCAAACGAGGCCGATTTGTTTTTTTTATCTTTGATTTTTGAAGGTTCCACCTCCTCCTCATCAGGACCTCTCCTCGCTGCTTCACTCCACCAGGCACAAACACAGACAGGGGAGAAGGATGCACTCCTACTTGTTCCCTAATTCTTTCCTTAGTTTAAATTCTTGAAACTCCAGCGCGTAATCCTCTTGATTGAAAAGTGTGACTTTTATCCCTGTTCTGTTACTTTCAGTTTCTGTTGCCTCTGCGGCTTTTGTTTGTTATGGAGCCATTTGACTCAGTGTTGGCTAAATGGAAAATTCCACGACCCTAAGTGAAAGAAAAACTTGACAAAAACTAAGAGGTCAGATTTTTTTTTTGCTGAGTTCAGGTTTTCTTTTCCACAAAGCAGCATCGACTTATAAATGTTCCCTCTAACTGTGATGAATAATTCTGATACTTCCTCTGGTAAACAAACCAAATGTAAGATACGGAAATTCATTGCGAGACATCTGGATTGCACAACAGACATCTTAGTTTAGATTTGGGTGTTTTCATCTTGCACAAGGGATCTGAATCACTGATGCAGCAGGTTTTGATTGTTCGTGAATTGAAACGATTTTGCCCAGGGATGGGTTCAAGTATTTTAATGTCTCCCAAAGTACAGTGCTGCTGCTGCATTAAACACCTCCGGGTCCAGAGTCATGTGACGTCCCACATAAAACAGTGTAAGGTGTTAATTCTTGTTGCTGAGGGTTTTTCAGATACAGGAGGGATGTTTCCACATTAAAATACTCGACCAGCTCTAAGGGAAAGTGTGAATGTACAGAGCAGGATGGATTCTAAAGACACTTTGTACTCTGACTTTCCTGAAATACACTGTTTGAAATCAAAATGTGAAAATAAAAGTTTGGCTGAAAAATAGCATTCGAGAAGTTTTCTGTAGTGGTTTTATTAAAATGTTCAAGTGTATAATTTCATTTTAAAAAATTTCCCATTCATGAAAGGATTTAGTTTAAGATTGAAAGTAAACAAAATCTCAGTAATACTGTATATTAATTCAAGTTACAAAAGCAGAATGACAATACAAAAAGAGTCACGTATTTCAAATATAAACAAAAAGTTTCACTTTTAAGTGTTAAGTAAAGAGTAAACGGATGCAGAAAGATGCAAAGCATAAGTTTGAAAAGGGTTGACTACACTTCCGGTTGCACGGCTCCGTTCTCACTGGACTGATAATGAGGAGCAGATTTCTGGCGTCGCTCCACCACATGTACGTGTTACTTCCTGTCAGGCGGCCGCTCTGAAGTCACCTGATGAACTGCAGTGCCGCGTTGAAGAGGCTCCTCAGAAATTGTGGGGCCTGTTCACACACTCCTTTAACCAGGGTGAGCGTGAGGGCCATGACCAATCGCTCATGAGGTAGATGCTCCAGACCAGTGCCGTTCCTCAATATCCGCTGTACCTCCGAGTTCAGGTGGGTTTTCCACTGCGGGAAATACAAGTAATACCACTTTGGCTTAAATACTTCAAACAAACTATATTGCACTTTTTTAAAGTTACAAAGTGCTTAATTGAAAGATTAGAATGCCGTTCAGTAGCCTATGTTGGCTAACCTGTCAGATGATGTCCAAAGATGGAAGAAGAATAAATATAATTAAAATGAATATATTGCCTAAATTCTTATACATTTTTCAATCAATCCCATTAGCTCCTCCACCTTCTTTTTTCTCTAAAGTAAGGAAGCTGCTTTCAGACTTTATTTGGAACAACAGGAAGCCACGACTTAGACTCTCTCTTCTATACTTGCCTTATGATAGGGGAGGTTTACAACTACCAAACTTACAGTGGTACTACTGGTCTGCACAATTGAGGGCCGCCATGTTTTGGTTCTCTAAAGAAGAGGTCCAGCCCTGGTTACAGATTGAGATGTTGTCCTCAAAGGGTCTGACGCTGGATAGTTTTTTATACTCGGCTACCCTTAAGAAACTAAGAAAAAACACTGATAATCTCTTTGTGAAAAACACTATTATTGTTTGGCATGAAGTGCATAAGTATCTTGGAGATCTCCCAGTGTTATCCTGTTTCTCACCTATCTGGGGCAATGAGCACTTTAGCCCGGCTAAGAATGACATGGGGTTTAAAGTATGGTTAAGTAAGGGCATAACTAAACTACTAGATATCTATAAGGACAACACTCTAATGTCATTTGACGAGCTGAAAGCAAAATTCGATGTACCACAGAAACACTTCTTTAAATATCTACAACTTAGAAGTTTTATTCTTACATGTTTGAAGAATTCAGTGCAACAACCCCCAATGTCCACACTGGAGATATTTTTTACAAAATCTTGTTCCAGCAAAGGAGTGGTTACTCAATTATATAACATATTGGTGGAAAACCATAAAGACAACTCTGAAAGTAAGAGACAGCAGTGGATTGGGGACTTACAAGAGGACATTTCAGTGGAGGATTGGGGTATAATATGTTCAAAGGTACATACTCAAACCATTAACACACGACTGAGATTAATACAATATAATTGGATAATGAGAACGTATATCACTCCTGTGAAGTTAAACAGGTTTGATCCTAATTTGCCTGATCGATGCTATAAGTGCAATATTCATCAGGGTACTTTATATCACTGTTTGTGGGAATGTGAGGAGATTCAAAAATGTTGGAGTTCGGTGATACAGTATATCTCTCAAATTACCTCTTCTCCAGTACCGCTAAATCATAAGCTATGTATACTAAGCCTCTATCCAGACAATTGTTCTCTGTCTAGTAGAGATAGGAAAATGGTTGATCTGTGTCTTCTACAGGCCAGGCGCTCAATCGCTCTATCGTGGAAGAATGTACATTGCCCCTCTCTAGGCAACTGGTTAAACAACTTAACAACGAGTTTGGCTCTTGAAAAGTTAACCTATATAGTTAGGAAGAAAGCTTCTCAATTTTACCTTATATGGGAGATGTTTCTGGACTTTATTAAGAATGGTGACATTGAAGAGGCATTGGAAATGCAAGGTGACTGATCTGTTGTGAGGGAGGTGTGCTGTACTCTGATCCAGGTTTGTGACTGTACTTTTTGTTACTTATGTATATATTTATTTAACTTTTTTTTAATTTAAACTTCATTAGGACTTTCATTGTAAGTTTTTGTCCTTGAATTTATGTTTTAGTCATAATTTTTGTGATATTTGTATGATTTACTGTCATTTTTTACTGCCATATATTTAGGTTGGGGAAGGTTCTTGTATGTATGTAAATTGATGTAAATGTATAAAACCAATAAATATATGTTTAAAAAAAAAAAGAATGCCGTTCAGTTGAGTGCATAACTCTGCAAATGGCAAAACTGCAAAAACTCAGATATCAGTCCCCAAAATATGACAATTTGTATACATTTTTTCATTATTTCTTAACAAATTCAAAAAAATGTGGACAATTTGCCTTATATCACAATGTTTTCCTGTATTTTGAATACAAAAACATACACAGTTTGAAGCTCTAACAGAAAAGGCCTAAAGTACATCCACTGTTTCAAAATCATTGGAAATCGAATTAATCTAAAAGAGCACGGGACGTGATTTAAAACAGCAAATGTCACATTTAAATAAGCTGTTGGTGTGGGTTAGACAACTCGTGTCGCTACCTCTGTGGTTTACCACTTCTGCTAAACTGTTTAGCAGAGAAACCTGAGAACAGAGTAATAGTCTTAATTCATTTTGAGACAATAGTGGAAGCTCTTGTGCTTTGTGATAATTTAAAAAAAGTAAGTTACTACAGCTAATGACTCGTCGAACATCGACAGCCCGTGAATAGAGGCTGAGGGCCGGCTCACCTCAGATTGGGAGTCTGATCTGTTCCTCATCAGGTTGCTGGTGGCCTGGGCTATGACACTTTCCTGGAGCTGGTCTGCGACTTCTCTGATCTCCTCCGCCACCTGCTGAATGTTGGCTGCAGCTTCTTGGTTCCCTGCAGGGAAACATCAGAGCAGAATGATAATAATAATAAATAACGTTCATTGTGTCTGGATTCAACGAGGAGGACGTGAACACAACGAAATCCCTTGTGGTTAAAACTCTTTGGTGTCAAGTCTGACAAACAGCTGTCACTTCCTGCTTTCACTTTACAGAACAGATTGTCTCTTACTGTAAAAGGAAACTACTTCTCAGACAGAAATGGCTGTGCTCTGAGCTCAGGACCGAGATGACAGTGAGATAACAGAGTCATTCTGCAGGTAAAGCAAGAGCAAGGACAACTTCAGAAGAAAACTGGAGCACAAACTGGAGGACAACAACAGCAGGGACGTCTGGAGTGGGATGAAGGAGATCACTGGTTTCAAGAGGAGAGATGGGGGAGCAGCTGGGGATGAACGACGTGCGAACGAGCTGAACACGTTCTTCAATAGGTTCAACCCCAACCCCCCCACCCCCAGCGGACCCTCCGCTGACTCTACGACTGCGTCTCTGAGCAACAACCCCCCACCTCCCCCCATCACCCCCTGCCCCCCACCACCCCAGTCACCATCTCCCCACACCCCCCCGCCGGCCTTTACCACAGACCTTCTCACACCTCCCACCCCCAGGACATCCTCACATCCCCCACAGCCCCCCACCACCTCCTGCAACACAAACATCTCTGCACCACCCTCAAACCCACCACTGACATCCCCCACCCCCCTGTCTGGACTCCACATCACAGCCAGCCAGGTGAGGAGAGAGCTGGAGAGGCTCAAACCGAGGAAAGCTGCGGGGCCGGACCGCATCAGCCCTCGTGTGCTGAAGGCATGTTCCAGCCAGCTCTGTGGAGTTCTCCAGCACCTCTTCAACCTGAGCCTACACCTTCAGAGAGTGCCAGTGCTCTGGAAAACATCTTGCCTGGTCCCAGTGCCCAAAAAAGGACGTCCTGCTGCACTGGAGGACTACAGGCCGGTGGCACTGACCTCTCACATCATGAAGGTCATGGAAAGACTGGTCCTGGCCCACCTCAGACCGCTGGTGGGCCCATCACAAGACCCCCTTCAGTTTGCATATCAGCCCCATGTTGGGGTTGATGATGCAATCATCTACCTGCTGCAGAAGGCTTACTCCTCCCTGGACAGACCCAACACCTCAGTCCGGATCATGTTTTTCGACTTCTCCAGCGCCTTCAACACCATCCAGCCCAGACTGCTGAAGGCCAAACTGGAGGGCACGCAGGTGAGTGCTCCCCTCATCGCTTGGGTCGATGACTATCTGACGGGCAGACCGCAGTTTGTGAGATTACAGAACTGTGTGTCTGATCGTCTGATCAGTAACATCGGGGCCCCCCAGGGAACTGTGCTGTCCCCCTTCCTCTTCACCACATACACTGCTGATTTAAGCACTGCACAGAGACGTGTCATCTGCAGAAGTTCTCTGATGACACGGCCATTGTGGGGTGTGTTGAGGGCGGAGGGGAGGCTGAGTACAGGGACCTGGTTGACCGCTTTGTGAAGTGGTGTGGGGAGAACCGCATGCAGCTCAACGTGAAGAAGACGAGGGAGATGGTGGTGGATTTCAGGAGGACCAAGCCCCTGCCCTCTCCTGTCTGCATCGGTGGGACGGCTGTGGTGGTGGTCCCTGCTTACAAGTACCTGGGTGTCACACTAGACAATAAACTGGACTGGTCCACCAACACAGAGGCCGTCTACAAGAAGGGCCTGAGCCGGCTTTATTTCCTGAGGAGGCTCAGGTCCTTCAACGTCTGCAACAAGATGCTGCAGATGTTTTATAAGTCTGTTGTGGCGAGCACCATCTTCTTTGCTGTGGTGTCCTGGGGTACGGGCATCAAGGCAAAGGACGCCAACAGACTGAAAAAACTGATTAGGAAGGCAGAGTCTGTGGTTGGCTCTAAGCTTGTCACCCTGGATGAGGTGGTGGAGGACAGGATGCTGGCAAAACTGCTGGCAATCATGGAAAATCCCTCTCACCCCCTCCACAAAACACTGGACAAGCTAAGGAGCAGCTTCAGCCACAGACTCATTCAACCCCGTTGCTCTAAGGAACGATACAGGAAGTCGTTCCTCCCAACCGCAATAAGACTATACAACTCCTCTACCTCTGTCAGAGCCACCATCACAGAACTGATCTTAATATACCTGTCTCAATTCATCATTTCATACAATAATATTGTCTTTTGAACACTCTGTCTACATATTCTTACACTCACAGTATATTATATTATCTATTGTATCGCCAAATACTTATATTGATACCCGTACTATATATCATATATTATATCATACTCTTTGTATATTCTTTGTATATATAAGTCTATATACACATATTTTATTTATACATGTGTACATGTTATTATTATTATATTCTACTATTATTATTATTATATATACCGTTGCTGCTATTATTACTATATACTGCTATTATATTGGTATAATTACTATCATATATAAATATATATTATATACTATATATACTGTACTATCTTTTATATACTGTCTAACAATAACATTACCATCATATCATCAGTACTATTACCATCATCTGCCACTGCACCTTATCTACCCATTTATCTTGTGTTTCTGTTTTTATTCTTTCTACCGCAATATTTTATATTTTATATTTTATTCTATTGTATTGTATTTTATTGTATTCAAATGTACCGGCTGCTATGACGACTTAATTTCCCCTCGGGGATGAATAAAGTAATCTATCTATCTAGTGAACAGATTTGATTCTGTGTGTTCACCTCAAATTAAAATGACCCTACTTCTCGATAAACAAACACACAAACAGCTGATCGGGAGACAGCTGGAGGTGTATTTAGTTTGAAGATGCTCACATTGCCACTCCAGCTCCGCCACAGGCTGGATATCGGGCAGATCCACTGGGACAAGTTCGGGCCGGGGACGAGCGATCTCACGACGACTAATGCTCCAGGGTCCGCTGCAGTTGATGTCCCGGGTGAGATGGAACTCGTTGCTCAGAGAGTGCAGCTCTTTCCGGAGCTCTGCGCCTTGACAGTCCGCCTGGAGGAAGGCCAGAATGATCAGGGCGGCTCTCGAATCCCCGGTCACATCCATCCCCAGTTTGTCCATGGAGGAGTCAACCCTCTCCGCCTGGTTAGTGCAAGACCTACACAGATGGAGGAGATGAAACTCAACTTAAAGTTACGTTAAAATAGGGAAAGAACGCGTTAAGTTACGCACTTAATAAAACAAACAACACCTGAAACTTCAGAAAAGTTACTATTTACAACCAACACGTAAAAACAACGACTTTTATTTTAGTTAAGCTAGCTAGGGAGGCTAAGCTAAAGCTACGTTTAAAGTTGTTTTGGACTAGCTAGCCGCGTTAGCATCACCGAATCCAACTTAACACAAAAAAAGATAAAATACTTTGACTCACATTCGTTTCTATTGACCGGGAAAAACTCGTCGCCTCCTATAAATAACCAGTATGGACCAGTGATGCGCTGGTGATCGATCCCAGCGAGACAAACAACTGCAGCTCCCTGACTGTGAGGGGGCCGGGCTTGTGAACGCACCATGACGCATTCCAGGCCGTTGGGAAATTTGAGATTCAACACCTCTGTAATATTTAAATTAGGGCCAGTGTGTAGGATTTATTGTGAAGGGGGGTCGATTGGCAGAAATTGAATGTAGAATAATCATAGTGATGTTTTCACTAGTGTTTGATAAATATAAATGGAGTGGGCCTTTTATATTTAGAATAATTTATCTTGATAAAAACAAATCTGGCCTATAGGCTCTGATATTTGAGTGTTTTAAACTTGGTCCAGATCCAGATACGAATCCAGATGTTGTGCATTTAAACGTGGTTTCATGAGGGGACTGTTGGGCCTTGCTGGCAGTAGGAACTCTACTGAGAACCAGTCTAGTTACAGTTGCATTAGTTGTGGGAGGAACGTACATTTGTGAAAGTTCTGTACATAAGCATAACTTTCAAAGTGTGAGGGAAATATTGTACTTTCTATTCTTACGAGTGACTTTAAATATTAACATGAACACACACAAATGTTTAAATATAAAATATGGTGCACCATCATAGATTAGCCTGTCAAGTGCCTCTTTAAGTCAATGGAAGAAGTAGTTAAAATGCACTCCACCCAACTACAACAGTCAAAATGTACTCAATATAAATTATTTGTAATAATAAGATGCAGACTATTTTAAACACACAGGGTATGTGGTGCCAGTCTAGTTTTCAGTGGAATCACGAGCACTTCCTTTACAGTGTGGTGACTCAGTGAAGTCTTGTTGTGGTTGCAGCATCACAGTCACACAGTTTACTGCAGCTGGAGATAAGAACAATTCTCCTCTGAAAAGTCCCTGCTTCAGCTTTGTCGAACTTATTTTTATTTTTTTAAAGTGCTTAAACCCCAGAGAAGTTAAGACTTGTAAAGCGGCTTTAAGAAAAAGAAAAAAACTTCATCTGATAAAAATGGTTTAAAGTTTTATTTACAGTTTAAAAAAAAATAAAAAAACAAGACCTCGACATTGGTCTTCAGCAGATACATGATGTTGAAACTTATCACTTGACGTTTGAAAGGATTAATCTGTGTCAAACTGATGCTGTCCAACATCCTCCAGACTTGCAGTTGCACCAGTCGTCCATCCATGATTGTCCTTTCCAGTGCCCCGTCTGGAACAGATAAGCTCGTACGGGCCTCACTTTGACATTCTGCATTTATACCACCATCTTGTTTCAGAAGGTGATACATGGGCTTCACTCCCCCCATCAGATTCCATATCCAGAGACATCGTAGCTTATAGATCGAGCCGTGCTCCGACCAACAAGTCTCCTCCCTGATTTGGGTAGAGAGCCCATCTTGGCATGAGCTTTCAGCCCAGGAGGGAGGCTCTGCTTGGGGGACAGTGCTGCCTGACGAGCTTCCTGAAGCTCTCTGAGGAGAAGGGAATTTCCATACTGTGATCAATGTGATAATTTAATAAAACAAAGTGCATAACAGTAATATGGCTGTTTTCATAAAATATGAAATTCCGCTACCTACTGGTCATTTTAGGTTAATTACTGTAATAGACCATGTAGGGGTACAGTCTCAGGCAAAATTATTAATGTACAATATAAAGACAGTCCTTGGTTATCTTTATTTTGTGGTATAGTACTCTAAAGCTTGTTCTGGGAGTCAAACCCTAAATATTAGAAACTGATGCCTGGGAACACTGGGTCTCATTCACCAATATCATAAGGTTTAAGAATTTTCTTAAATTAGAACATTTACACAAACTGCACAATTAAAAGTAAATAATAAATAACAGATCATTTTACACAAGCATTTCAGTAGTCAAGTGTGCGTAAGATTTGTCTTCAGTGTGAGTAGATTCAGATACGAAAACATTTATGAATGTTAGACTGAAGACATGGCTTCTTAAGAACGGTTGGTGAATGAGACCCATTACATTCAAGCAGCTGGAGCCCAGAATCAGAACTGCAGCTTTAATCAACCTTCATTATCCCTTCTTACTTCTCAAGCATGGCCGTCCTGAACTTCTCCACGTTGAGCTCTCTACGCAGCTGAGTGGCCAGCCTCCCAGTCCTCTCATCCCTCAACACTGGGTGCTTGCAAAGCTCCCTGGCAGATGGCCGCTTCCTCTGGTCTGGATCCAGTAACAACTGACAAGAGAAGAAAATAATAAAACGAACCAGAGTACATCAGACAGGACTGACATCGACACAGGAAGCAGCGGAAATCCAAGCCTCTTCCATTTTGTTGGAGTACCTGTATGAGGCCTCTGAAGGCAGGTGAGAGCTCCTGCGCCAGCTCCGGCAGCTTCCCCTCTCGAAGGCTGTGCCACTCAGCTCCGTTCTGAGGCAGAGGAGGAGCCCCAGCTGCGAGCAGCACCGTGAGGCCCAGAGCAAAGATGTCCGCCTTGGGGAGGTGGCTGTAATCCTGGGAGGAGACAGTTTACGTAGATGTTAGGAAATGAATACTGGATCTATGAATTTTTAATACCAGCTCAAAATCCATTACTATTTTCAGTCAAGGATGGAAAACAGTTTCACCTCATGCAGGACCTCACTGGCCAGAAAGCGGCTATCCCCTTCCTCAACTTGAGGATTGCTGGTTGATGTCACGTGACCCAGATCCCCTGAAGAAAACAACAGGAGTCACAATTAACTAACAACACACATTTAAAAAAGAAAAAAAAAAAGGTAGAAACATATCTAATATCAAATGGAATACCAATTTTGAAAATGACTCCTGCGGGAGCGCTCCTGTCATCTTCCTCCTCACTCTCCCCCTCGCCTGCCGCGGTGGGGCAGGGACGCTGGCAAATAAATATATTACCTGCAGAGGTGAGACACTGTCAGAAGGTGCAAGGAAACACAAAGTGAAAACCACTGTACAAGACTTACCTGGCTTGATGTCCAAGTGCACCAGGCCTGTGCTGTGGATGTACTTCAGACCCATGGACACTTGTAAGAGCAGATCTTTCAGCTCGGCCTCTGAGAACAGCTCACACTTCAGCCGCTTCTTCACAATGGCATCACCGAGGCTTCCACCTGGCTCAACACACACACACGTCCATGTCTTGCCTCAACATATTTACAACTAGTGTGGATCTCAGTTGAACACAAACCTCCACCAACAAGCCTACAAATGATTGTATTGTTCTCATAGTAGAGATATAATAGAAAAAGGAAGCGCTCTGATAATCTAAATTATTAATTTGTCATAAAAACCTGGTCCAAAACAGTCAACATGAAAACCAATGCAACAAATTTACATGGGAGAGAGATAAACTCAAGATATAACATCAACATGAAATACATCCCCAGGAAAGGCTGCAGCTTAACAACAATCCATTTGCGGAATAAATAATCTTATAGTTGTGTAACCCAGCTAATAAATAAACCTTTAAACAGACACGGGTGAAAACAGTTAATCATTTAACTTGTTTTATTACGTGCTGTGGACGTTAACTTGAAACTCACCATCACAGTATTCATTCTGTATAATCATGTGATCGTCCTCTGCCCATGCTGAATTATAACGAACAACATGTGGGTGATGCCCCAGAACAGCGGGTGCATAGACCTCCTTCAGGGCCAGCTGCCTGGAAGGATGTTAAAAGAAAAGGAGGTCATGGGTTCATTTGATCAAATCAGTAACCAAATAATTAAAAAAAGTCGGTGTGAGTGTGACATGGTGCTGACTCACTCATTGGCGGAGCCTGCGAGGGGTTGCCGAGAGCGTTTTATGGCGTACCAGCAACCGTCCAGCCTCTTCACGCACTTGTACACGGCCCCAAACTCGCCCACGCCGATGCACTCCAGCTCCAGGAACTCGCCCTCATAACGTGACAGCATGAGGGTTTGAATGGCCCACATAAAACAGTGTAAGGTGTTAATTCTTGTTGCTGAGGGTTTTTCAGATACAGGAGGGATGTTTCCACATTAAAATACTCGACCAGCTCTAAGGGAAAGTGTGAATGTACAGAGCAGGATGGATTCTAAAGACACTTTGTACTCTGACTTTCCTGAAATACACTGTTTGAAATCAAAATGTGAAAATAAAAGTTTGGATGAAAAAGAGCATTCGAGAAGTTTTCTGTAGTGGTTTTATTAAAATGTTCAAGTGTATAATTTCATTTTAACAAATTTCACATTTATGAAAGGAAAACAGAAAATCTCAACTATTTAGTTTAAGATTGAAAGTAAATCAAATCAGAAATACTGTATATTAAGTCAAGTTACAAAAGCAGAATGACAATACAAAAAGAGTCACGTATTTCAAGTATAAACAAAAAGTTTCACTTTTAAGTGTAAAGAGTAAACGGAGGCAGAAAGATGCAGAGCAAAGAAAAAAACAAAAAAAAGTTTTGCAAACTCATCCTTACGGTAAAAGTCAAATGACAAGTTTGAAAAGGGTTGACTACACTTCCGGTTGCACGGCTCCGTTCTCACTGGACTGATAATGAGGAGCAGATTTCTGGTGTCGCTCCACCACATGTACGTGTTACTTCCTGTCAGGCGTCCGCTCTGAAGTCACCTGATGAACTGCAGTGCCGCGTTGAAGAGGCTCCTCAGAAGGTGTGGGGCCTGTTCACACACTCCTTTAACCAGGGTGAGCGTGAGGGCCATGACCACCCGCTCCTGTTGTAGATGCTCCAGACCAGTGCCGTTCCTCATTATCCGCTGTACCTCCGAGTTCAGGTGGGTTTTCCACTGCGGGAAATACAAGTAATACCACTTTGGCTTAAATACTTCAAACAAACTATATTGCACTTTTTTAAGGTTACAAAGTGCTTAATTGAAAGATTAGAATGCCCTTCAGTTGAGTGCATAACTCTGCAAATGACAAAACTGCAAAAACTTAGATATCAGTCCCCAAAATATGACAATTTGTATTAATTTTTTCATTATTTCTTAACAAATTCACAAACATTTTGGACAATATGCCTTATATCACAATGTTTTCCTGTATTTTGAACTTCTTAATACATAAACGTACACAGTTTGAAGAACAGAAAAGGCCTAAAGTACATCCACTGTTTCAAAATCATTGGAAATCGAATTAATCTAAAAGAGCACGGGACATGATTTAAAACAGCAAATGTCACATTTAAATAAGCTGTTGGTGTGGGTTAGACAACTCGTGTCGCTACCTCTGTGGTTTACCACTTCTGCTAAACTGTTTAGCAGAGAAACCTGAGAACAGAGTAATAGTCTTAATTCATTTTGAGACAATAGTGGAAGCTTTTGTGCTTTGTGATCATTTAAAAAAAGGAAACTATTCAGTGTTGGTTTAAGTTACTACAGCTAATGACTCGTCGAACATCGACAGCCCGTGAATAAAGGCTGAGGGCCGGCTCACCTCAGATTGGGAGTCTGATCTGTTCCTCATCAGGTTGCTGGTGGCCTGGGCCATGACACTTTCCTGGAGCTGGTCTGCGATTTCTCTGAGCTCCTCCGCCACCTGCTGAATGTTGGCTGCAGCGACCTGGTTCCCTGCAGGGAAACATCAGAGCAGAATGATAATAAAAATAAATAACGTTCAGTGTGTCTGGATTAAACGAGGAGGACGTGAAGACAACAAAATCCCTTGTGGTTAAAACTCTGGCGTCAAGTCTGACAAACAGCTGTCACTTCCTGCTTTCACTTTACAGAACAGGTTGTCTCTTACTGTAAAAGGAAACTACTTCTCAGACAAGAATGGCTGTGCTCTGAGCTGAGGACCGAGATAACAGTGAGATAACAAAGTCATACTGCAGGTAAACAAGTGTGTTAGTGAACAGATTTGATTCTGTGTGTTCACCTCAAATTAAAATGACCCTACTTCTCGATAAACAAACACAAAAACAGCTGATCCGGAGACAGCTGGAGGTGTATTTAGTTTGAAGATGCTCACCTTGCCACTGCAGCTCCGCCACAGGCTGGAAATCGTGCAGATACACTGGGACACTTTCGGACAGGGGACTGTTACCGTCGGTCTCCAGGTACCCGTCCTCGGCGGTTTCGATCCGGGGGCCGTTGCAGTTGATGTCCCGGGTGAGATGGAACTCGTTCCTCAGAGAGAGCAGCTCCTTCTGGAGCTCTGCGCCTTGACAGTCCGCCTGGAGGAAGGCCAGAATGACCAGGGCGGCTCTCGAATCCCCGGTCACATCCATCCCCAGGTTGTCCATGGAGGAGTCAACCCTCTCCGCCTGGTTAACGCAGACATACACAGATGGAGGAGATGAAACTCAACTTAAAGTTACGTTAAAATAGGGAAAGAACGCGTTAAGTTACGCACTTAATAAAACAAACAACACCTGCAACTTCAGAAAAGTTACTATTTACAACCAACACGTAAAAAACAACAACTTTTATTTTAGTTAAGCTAGCTAGGGAGGCTAAGCTAAAGCTACGTTTAAAGTTGTTTTGGACTAGCTAGCCGCGTTAGCATCACCGAATCAAATTTAACGTAAAAATAGAGATAAAATACTTTGACTCACATTCGTTTCTTGTGACCGGTAAAAACTCGTCGCCTCCTATAAATAACCAGTATCGACCAGTGATGCGCTGGTGATCGATCCCAGCGAGACAAACAACTGCAGCTCCCTGACTGTGAGGGGGCCGGGCTTGTGAACGCACCATGACGCATTCCAGGCCGTCGGGAAATTTGAGATTCAACACCTCTGTAATATTTAAATTAGGGCCACTGTGTAGGATTTATTGTGAAGGGGGGTCGATTGGCAGAAATTGAATGTAGAATAATCATAGTGATGTTTTCACTAGTGTTTGATAAATATAAATGGGGTGGGCCTTTTATATTTAGAATAACTTATCTTGATAAAAACAAATCTGGCCTATAGGCTCTGATATTTGAGTGTTTTAAACTTGGTCCAGATCCAGATACGAATCCAGATGTTGTGCATTTAAACGTGGTTTCATGAGGGGACTGTTGGGCCTTGCTGGCAGTAGGAACTCTACTGAGAACCAGTCTAGTTACAGTTGCATTAGTTGTGGGAGGAACGTACATTTGTGAAAGTTCTGTACATAAGCATAACTTTTAAAGTGTGAGGGAAATATTGTACTTTCTATTCTTACGAGTGACTTTAAATATTAACATGTTGAACACACACAAATGTTTAAATATAAAATATGGTGCACCATCATAGATTAGCCTGTCAAGTGCCTCTTTAAGTCAATGGAAGTAGTTAAAATGCACTCCACCCTTAATCAACTACAACAGTCAAAATGTACTCAATACAAATTATTTGTAATAATAAGATGCAGACTATTTTAAACACACAGGATATGTGGTGCCAGCCTAGTTTTCAGTGGAATCACGAGCACTTCCTTTACAGTGTGGTGACTCAGTGAAGTCTTTTGTGGTTGTGGTTGCAGCGTCACAGTCACACAGTTTACTGCAGCTGGAGATAAGAACAACTCTCCTCTGGAAAGTCCCTGCTTCAGCTTTGTCGAACTTATTATTATTTTTTTTTAAAGTGCTTAAACCCCAGAGAAGTTAAGACAAGACTTGTAAAGCGGTTTTAAGAAAAAGAAAAAAACTTCATCTGATAAAAATGGTTTAAAGTTTTATTTACAGTTTAAAAAAAATAAAAAAACAAGACCTCGACATTGGTCTTCAGCAGATACATGATGTTGAAACTTATCACTTGACGTTTGAAAGGATTAATCTGTGTCAAACTGATGCTGTCCAACATCCTCCAGACTTTCAGTTGCACCAGTCGTCCATCCATGATTGTCTTTTCCAGTGCCCCGTCTGGAACAGATAAGCTCGTACGGGCCTCACTTTGACATTCTGCATTTATACCACCATCTTGTTTCAGAAGGTGATACATGGGCTTCACTCCCCCCCATCATATTCCATATCCAGAGACATCGTAGCTTATAGATCGAGCCGTGCTCCGACCAACAAGTCTCCTCCCTGATTTGGGTAGAGAGCCCATCTTGGCATGAGCCTTCAGCCCAGGAGGGAGGCTCTGCTTGGGGGACAGTGCTGCCTGACGAGCTTCCTGGAGCTCTCTGAGGAGAAGGGAATTTCCATACTGTGATCAAAGTGATAATTTAATAAAACAAAGTGCATAACAGTAATATGGCAGTTTTCATAAAATATGAAATTGCGCCACCTACTGGTCATTTTAGGTTAATTACTGTAATAGACCATGTAGGGGTACAGTCTCAGGCAAAATTATTAATATACAATATAAAGACAGTCCTTGGTTATCTTTATTTTGTGGTATAGTACTCTAAAGCTTGTTCTGGGAGTCAAACCCTAAATATTAGAAACTGATGCCTGGGAACACTGGGTCTCATTCACCAATATCATAAGGTTTAAGAATTTTCTTAAACTAGAACATTTACACAAACTGCACAATTAAAAGTAAATAATAAATAACGGATTATTTTACACAAGCATTTCAGTAGTCAAGTGTGCGTAAGATTTGTCTTCAGTGTGAGTAGATTCTGTTCTTACACAAGAAAAAAAAAAACGGATACGAAAACATTTATGAATGTTAGACTGAAGACATGGCTTCTTAAGAACGGTTGGTGAATGAGACCCATTACATTCAAGCAGCTGGAGCCCAGAATCAGAACTGCAGCTTTAATCAACCTTCATTATCCCTTCTTACTTCTCAAGCATGGCCGTCCTGAACTTCTCCACGTTGAGCTCTCTACGCAGCTGAGTGGCCAGCCTCCCAGTCCTCTCATCCCTCAACACTGGGTGCTTGCAAAGCTCCCTGGCAGATGGCCGCTTCCTCTGGTCTGGATCCAGTAACAACTGACAAGAGAAGAAAATAATAAAACGAACCAGAGTACATCAGACAGGACTGACATCGACACAGGAAGCAGCGGAAATCCAAGTCTCTTCCATTCTGTTGGAGTACCTGTATGAGGCCTCTGAAGGCAGGTGAGAGCTCCTGCGCCAGCTCCGGCAGCTTCCCCTCTCGAAGGCTGTGCCACTCAGCTCCGTTCTGAGGCAGAGGAGGAGCCCCAGCTGCGAGCAGCACCGTGAGGCCCAGAGCAAAGATGTCCGCCTTGGGGAGGTGGCTGTAATCCTGGGAGGAGACAGTTTACGTAGATGTTAGGAAATAAATACTCGATCTATGAATTTTTAATACCAGCTCAGAATCCATTACTAATTTCAGTCAAGGATAGAAAACAGTTTCACCTCATGCAGGACCTCACTGGCCAGAAAGCGGCTATCCCCTTCCTCAACTTGAGGATTGCTGGTTGATGTCACGTGACCCAGATCCCCTGAAGAAAACAACAGGAGTCACAATTAACTGCCAACACACATTTAAAAAAAGAAAAAAAAAAAAAAAAAAAAAAAGGTAGAAACATATCTAATATCAAATGGAATACCAATTTTGAAAATGACCCCTGCGGGAGCGCTCCTGTCATCTTCCTCCTCACTCTCCCCCTCGCCTGCCGCGGTGGGGCAGGGACGCTGGCAAATAAATATATTACCTGCAGAGGTGAGACACTGTCAGAAGGTGCAAGGAAACACAAAGTGAAAACCACTGTACAAGACTTACCTGGCTTGATGTCCAAGTGCACCAGGCCTGTGCTGTGGATGTACTTCAGACCCATGGACACTTGTAAGAGCAGATCTTTCAGCTCGGCCTCTGAGAACAGCTCACACTGCAGCCGCTTCTTCACAATGGCATCACCGAGGCTTCCACCTGGCTCAACACACACACGTCCATGTCTTGGTTCAACATATTTACAACTAGTGTGGATCTCAGTTGAACACAAACCTCCACCAACAAGCCTACACATGATTGTATTGTTCTCATAGTAGAGATATAATAGAAAAAGGGAAGCGCTCTGATAATCTAAATTATTAATTTGTCATAAAAACCTGGTCCAAAACAGTCAACATGAAAACCAATGCAACAAATTTACATGGGAGAGAGATAAACTCGAGATATCACATCAACATGAAATACATCCCCAGGAAAGGCTGCAGCTTAACAACAATCCAGTTGTGGAATAAATAATCTTATAGTTGTGTAACCCAGCTAATAAATAAACCTTTAAACAGACACGGGTGAAAACAGTTAATCATTTAACTTGTTTTATTACGTGCTGTGGACGTTAACTTGAAACTCACCATCACAGTATTCATTCTGTATAATCATGTGATCGTCCTCAGCCCATGCTGAATAATAACGAACAACATGTGGGTGGTGCCCCAGAACAGCGTGTGCATAGACCTCCTTCAGGGCCAGCTGCCTGGAAGGATGTTAAAAGAAAAGGAGGTCATGGGTTCATTTGATCAAATCAGTAACCAAATAATTAAAAAAAGTCGGTGCGAGTGTGACATGGTGCTGACTCACTCATTGGCGGAGCCTGCGAGGGGTTGCCGAGAGCGTTTTATGGCGTACCAGCAACCGTCCAGCCTCTTCACACACTTGTACACGGCCCCAAACTCGCCCACGCCGATGCACTCCAGCTCCAGGAACTCGCCCTCATAACGTGACAGCATGAGGGTTTGGATGGCACGTCTCTGCCAGATAAACAGACGGAGAAGCCTTGTGGTAAAAAATACAAAAATTTCCAAAAAAGGAACACAACACGTCACATCTCCAGATTGATCACAGCCAGGAGCACCAAATAAGGAAACACTTCCACGGTGGATGTGTGTCGTTGGAGATTCCTCGGAACTAGCTGCATGTCAGTTTTTGGACAAAACAGTGCGTGAGGAGGCAGCTGAAGATGACAAAGCCTGCTGATGAAGAGGCATCTGAGAGGGAGGGTTACGTTCACCAGAAAGCACGGATGAAAATAGCTGTACCTTTCGTGGGAGGAAGGCCTCATCGTCCTCCTCAGATGACGTTAGGCTGTGTTTCATCCTGGAAGATCGAGAAGGGCCTTTAGACCTTTTATATTGTAAAAGTGCATTTCACTGGGTTTAACAGTCAGGCCTGCAGTGTCAGGGCACTAAAAACAGGAAGATGGACTCAAACTGTTTCCATCTCCCACCACATGTCAAAAACAGTTTCACCCCTGCAGGATTGTGGGAATCTTCTGGTCATTTAAGTGTTTGATGTTAAAAATAACTGCTTTTAATGGGACATCCACATCCCGATAAAAATAGATTAATTTCCCTGTAATGTGAGTGTTGACCGAATCCACAAGTTAACCTGTGTCCATAGTCGTCATCTTCATCGCTCCTGGAGCTGCTCCTCCACTGCTGCTCACTGTTCCTGCGTACAGTGTCAGGGGTGAAGGGATTAACGTTGACCGAGGGCGCCTGGAGGAGGTTTGCTGCAGCCGAGGGGAAATGGAAGCTCCTCTGTTTGCAACTTATCTTAGAGCTAGAGCAAGGCTGAGACGACTTCGAGAGCAGACTCTGAAAAAGGCAGATCATCGTACATTGAACTCAAACTGGTTTGACGAGTGATAAAATCATCCAAGACTACATGGGTGCACTAAGGATCAATAAGTATTCCCCCACCTTTGGCGTGCTGGGGGAGTCACAGAGCCTAAGCTTATTCCAGGAGGCGTAAGGTATGGGGCTGGTGCACTGGAAAGGAGAAGACAAGTCGTGGCTCCTGCCGCGGTGGCGTTGCACCCGGGGTGTCCGGCATGCCGAGCTGGGACTGTGGATTCTGGGACTGCGGATGCTGGGACTGCGGATTCTGGGACTGCGGAAGCTGGGACTGCGGATTCTGGGACTCAAATTCCTTGGACTGCGGATTCCAGGACTGCAGATCCTTGGACTGCGCAGGCTGGGGGTGAAGTCATCAGAGCTGTTGTCGCTGCTGTTGGCCTCCTCTCCACAGCTAGAGAAATCCAGCTGCTGGCTGATCTCCTCAAACAACGCCATCTTTCTTGGGGCCTGTAGTTTGGCAAAGGATTCTAGGTGAATTAGACTTCACTTAGAGACCAAAAATACTTACTAGCATTAATAGTCCTCCGTTTAATTCTCTTCAGGAAGATAAAAGGGATAATTAACATGCATGTAGCCAATTAAAGCATCAACCTCTGAAGGAGGAAGGCCCACAAATATCCAGTCTGATTTTAGACCATTATTAACTCTTTGTTGACTTTCACTTCTAAAGAACAAGTTCCATCATGTAACCAACAAGTTAAAATAACTTATTAATTTATACTTTTAAGTCAATCCACTAACACTGTGATTTCAAACTGAAAGTGAAAGATCAACAGATGCTTCCTACGCATAAACATCAGCGTGTGAGAGTGTGTGAGAGTGTGTGTGTGTCTGTGTGTGTGTGTGTGTGTGTGTGTCAGCTGATATTGAGTAACAAGTTGTGTTCATCCCGTTTACTCACGAACAAGTCGCAAACAGCAGCCGCGCAACAACACGCTCGAATTTCGCGCCGTGTATGTAAATTACTTCCTGATTAAATAAACTACCCCGCCAGGTTTGACCCATCGCGCTTTCTGATTGGCTGAATTTTACCTGCGCCACACACCTGACCACGAAGCGGCTGTTAATGACATTCACACATTCCATAGTTATATATAAATAAATAATTAACTGAATGAAATGAGTTGTATATACACACATTACTATATACACTACAACGACAAATTTATATCAACTCATATCTAGCATTGCATTTACTACAAATTTATATTAAAAGAAAACATATTTAAACATAAAAACATGTTAAATAAATTTGCAATAAAACATTTAATATATTACTAATATATTTATAGCCAATAATGTACATAAGAAAAGGTTGCGATGTATTAAATATTTGTTAAAACAAATATCCTTTAACCCAAATTGGGTCATTGTATTGAATAGTAATACAGACACGTGGGCGGAAGTGACCGACGTCATCACAACAGTGAGACAGGGAGGAGAAGCAGCTCGATCGTGGATGTGACTCAGATCCACAGAAAACACCCGGAGAGCGGCCGCAGAACATGATCCACAGCCGGCAGCAGCGCACCGTGTAACCCGCTCCATCGCACCGGACCTCGGTCTCTCTGTGTTATCTCCCCCCGTGTCCCCCAACGCCCCGAGGCAGCAGCGCCATGGTGAAGCAGTCGGACCGAGCCCCGCTGCTGGACTGGGAGGAGATCCCCCCGCCGCCCGACCCCAGCCAGGCGGGCCCGCTGCAGCCGCCGCCGCTGACGGAGGACGCTCCGGCGGGGAAAAGTTCGCAGGCACCCGGTGGGACCGCGCCCGGTTCTGGGTGGGGCACCACAACAAAAGCCAAGGTCTGCAGCCCGTCCAAGGCGGTCACAGCTGTTGTTGCCAGCAGGGTCCGGAGCCCGGGCCGCCCGCTGACAGATCCCCGCGGGCCGGGGTGGACTCGTCCGGAGCCTCTGGGAACGGATCATCGTGTTCTCTTCCCCGGCCTCTCGGTGAGGGATCAGTGGGAGGAGAAGGACCAGATCGTGGCTGTGTTCGTGGTCACGTTTGATACGAGATCAGGTAAACAAGCTGAGCCTCAGAGGTTTTTATCATTCACATTTAAAATAACCACAAATATTGCCTGATGAATATTATCCAGAATATTATATGATGTATTGTTTTTGTTAATTCTCTTCTTATATATTCAGTAGTCTGTGGTCATCAAATATTCTAACGTTAAACCCAATTTAATCCAATAGATTACCAATCCAATGTGGTGAAATAACCGGTTTAGTTTTTGATGGAGTAAGAAGTGAACTTCCTTTATGAAGATTTCCAGTTTTTGCAATCTGCAGTTCTCATGCAAGAGCAAGAATAAATGAAGCAGTAACTCCAGCCCAGTAGATTCAGTTTAGTTTTTTTTTCTATATATAATTGTACAGTTTGCACTTGTTAAACTATGGTATTGTTTGAAAACAGAAAACCTTTAAGAGGTCAACAGTCAGTCACCAGAGCATCAGGATCAGGATGTCAGTGGATTCACATGTGGGAGAGTTCAGTGTTTGGATAGTGACAGTAGCTGAGTCAGTGTTTTCTCACATGATCTCTTGCCACTGTAACACTTGGAGGAAGTGGTCAGAATGAAAGTTGACAGTAAAAAACTGTGTGTGTGTGTGTGTGTGTGTGTGTGTGTGTATGGCTGGCTGGCAGGGAACATGGTGGAGTGGTGCCTGCCTCACGACGTCAACCTTGACGGAGTGGAATTCAAGTCGATGGCCAGTGGCTCTCACCGGATCAACAGTGACTTCATGTACGTGAGAATGAAATTCAGTTTTTACAGTCCAGAGCTCGAATGATACAGATTTTTTTGGGGCAAATGCTGATATTCGGGGGTCCAAGATTTCTGATACCACAATTTGGCAATGTGTCCAAAATGTAAAATGTCAATATCAAACCCTTTTGAAAAAGAAATATAACTGAGGCTTGAGCTTGAACTTAATTCGAATAACTTAAGGTAAAAGGAAAACACAAATATGAACAAATATAAAGAACTTGAATTAAGAAAATAAACGTTTTACATAAAATGTTGGGCGGGGCAATAAAAACAATATCAGTTATTATCTTTATCAACTGCAATAGAACAAAAGTCGAATATTTATAAATAATGCTTTTGCATTGTCTAAGCATAGATACGAGGTAGAACACATCATTAATAATTTAATTAATAAAGACTTAAAAAAAAAAAATCTTCACTCAGGGAAAAACCTTAATAGAAAAATATTTTTTTTTGATAATTATTTACATTGACCAATATGAAAATGGACATCATTATTGACTAGATCATCCAGTGCAAATATAATATGATTATAAATGCATATCTTTTCTGCATTGTTTATCCTAAAATTCTCATATCTGCATACTTAGACCAAACCACCTGTGAGAGGCTGATATCCACCAGCAGATCAATTGGGGGGGGCGGCTCTAGTTCAGTCTCTAGTCTCCATCTCACCGTGTTTATTCCTGCTCTTGTTTTCAGTTATTTCCGTAAAGGCGTTTACTTCGGCCTGGCCTGCTTCGCCAACATGCCTGTGGAGAGCGAGCTGGAGAGGGGGGCGAGGATGAAGTCCGTGGGGATCCTGTCTCCGTCCTACACCCTGCTCTACCGCTACATGCACTTCCTGGAGAACCAAGTCCGGTGAGTTAACTGCATGTGCAAGTTTCTCTTCACGATTACTTCTCTCCTCACCTTGTTTTTTTCTCTCTCCCACCCAACTGTGTTTACACGTTCCTCCGTATGTGCCTACCTCCTGTCCGCACTCCTTTGTTTAAATGTTCTCATCTATTATACATGAAGCCAGAGTCCCAGTCACAGCTATCGTCACAGGAGCCCATTTACAGGCAGTTTTTGTATGAAGTCTGAGCACGGAGCTGGAACAAAGCCTGACAGCGTCTCTCTTCTCCTCAGTGACTCTGTGCTGCTGCTTCAGTCCTCTCACGAAGGCTCGACTCCACATTGACTCTATAAAAAAGCAGTAAAACACAGCCACCATTTCAGGTTAAACACAAAGAGGCCTGACGTTAGTGACGGATACTAACTAAGCACAACCTGTAATCTTGCATCATGGAGGAAATAAATAGCTTTATCTCATATTAAATGCAGGATTCTTTATATTTACACAGTGCAGCACGGCGACAGATGATCAATATACAGAAGTCTCAAAAACATTTGCTCATATTCAGCTTCATGGTTTTAATTTGCATGTTCAGAAACGCTTTACTTTCCACTATCGGCGAACTCTTTAAAGTCGTGATTCAAGAGGCTACCTTCACAAACCTGAAAATGTTACAAACTCTCTTTGTCTCCCTGCTCTTCTTTTCTCGTAGACTCCAGTTGAAGTGTCCAGGCCAGTACTCTCCACTGGAGGCCTTCTACGAGGACAAGAAGGCCGTCCTTCCCCCGACAGGAAATGGCCTGGTCACCGCTTGTCCGACCTGGAGTGTCACCACCATCAACCGCTGCATGCACCCGGAAATGAAGGTGCAGAAATCAACCAAACACACCTGCAGCGTTGCATGTTCTCCTCAGATTAAAGTCCCATGAAAACAACAGTATGTGTGACCGCTTGCCCTCCTGCAGATCACCCACCCTGCGGGCTGCATGTCCCAGTTCACCCAGTTCTTCGGGGAGCAGATCATGGTGCTGTGGAAGTTTGCGTTGCTGAGGAAACGTCTCCTCCTCTTCTCCCCTCCGCCTGTAGGTGTGGTCTGCTACAGGGGTGAGCAGCTCAGATATAAAGGCTTTGACACACACACACACCACACACACAGACACACACACACAAACGCAGACAAAACAGAGATGTTTGATTCTACATTTACTTGTCCTCCCTCAGTTTACTGCCTTTGCTGCCTGGCCAACGTGTCTCTACCCGGAGTCGGCGTCTCTGTTCCTGAGTTGCGTCCGTTCTTCTACATCAACATAGCCGACATCCCCACACTGGAAACAGAGATGTCATATGTGGCCTGTGAGTGGAGGCTGACTTTTAAAAGCTCATTTAGCCCAATTTAATAAACAAAATCTAATTTAGTATAAACATACAATCTGTTTTCATGTGTTAAGGTACCACAGAGAAGATCTTCGAGGAGAAGAAGGAGCTGTACGACGTCTACATCGATAACCAGAATGTGAAAACACACAGGCCCCACTTGCAGCCGCTGCTCCGGCTGAACGCGGCGGACAAGGAGAAGTACCGGAAACTGAGTGAGCAGAGGTACGCCAACAAGTGGAGTTAAATGAACTGCGCTGCATTCGAAATCAATATCAATTTGTGAGAACGAGTCCCTCACATCAGCTGTTAGTGGTGGTCTGAGGTCAGCGGGTAGTGGTTTGAGGTCGTATCTCTCAGATTTCATATTGATGGATGATTACTTTTTTTTCCCCCCCAGACAACTGCTGCTGTACTCGCAGGAGGTGGACGGAGACTGCACGTCTAACGAGGAGGATCTTTTCATCCTGTGAGTCCTCCGCAGCTTTATTCATAGTTATGTAACACAGGATGTATTTTTATATTTATAAAGATATTAATACTATGAACACTGAACTGGACTGAACCAATCGATCCTCAGCAATGCCACATACAAACCTAAAGACTTTGCACTGTGCCCCCTGTATATAAAACTACCTATCCATCTATCCATCTATCCATCCATCCATCCATCCATCCATCTATCCATCTATCCATCTATCCATCCATCCATCCATCCATCCATCCATCCATCCATCCATCCATCCATCCATCCATCCATCCAACCAACCCTAACCCTGTCTGTCTGTCCATCCGTTTCCTCTTTTCTTCCTTCCTCCTTTCCTTTTCTTTATTTTCTCCATTCCTTCTTTACTTCCCTCGTTCCTTCTTTGCCTTCCTTCCCCTCCTTTGTTCCTCTTTTCCTTTCCATCGTTCCTTCTTTCCCTCCTTCACTCTTCTTTCATATGAATATTTTAATGTGATTCGGGGGACCACTGCCTGATACTGTTTTTCTTCAATCCTCCACTCGTAGATTCTTCATGGAGCTGAACAACCGCATCTTCCAGACGCTGTCCGAGGTGGCAGGGAGCTCCGACCCCACCCTGACCGCTGATCACGTGAGAGCCATGGGGCTGGATCCCCAGTGTGACCGCTCCTTCCTGGTCGACCTGCTGGAGGTGTACGGTATCGACGTCGCCCTGGTCATAGACAACCTCTGCTGCTCCTGAGCCCCCCCCCCCCCCCCCTTCTCCTCACTCAGCCTGGGAATCTCAGGACGTCACTGGATTATCTGTGCCTTCAAGGCCCACGCACACCCAGACACTGAAGAACACTGCCTCCACCCTGGGGCTTCATCTGTCGCCTGCTGTCCTCTGCTGGGTGTGTGTTCCCCCCCCCCCCCCCCCCCCCCCATGTTTGTGTGTCATCTGGCCTGTAGAGACTGTTTCCAGCCGGCTTGCGTAAAAAGGACACTGAGCGTTGGTGCACCGGTTCACGGGGTATGATCATCTCCTGCCCGGCATACAGCGCACGCCCCCCCCCCCCCCCCCCCCCAGAGCCTTTCACCTCTTCCATCCCTTCTGTGACTCCTTGTTTGCTCTTGACTGACTCAGATTCCCAGCTCACGTGGCCAGGCTTTAAGCACTGGAATACATAAACCTGTCTGGATAAGGCCTGGTCATCGCAGCAGGACGCTCGGTCGCTCTCTGCTGCCCCCCCCCCCCCCCGTCAACAAAGTGACACATTCACAGTCCTCCAGCTTCGGGCGTCACTTGTGCTTTCTCCGAAGAACACATTCATATGATTTGGACAAGTTTTTAGAGCCAGGGTTTAATTTGAGTGCTTCAAAAACCTTTTGTTTGAATTCTAGCCTCCGTGACGTGTGACACATTCAACGACGTCAGATCCTCTGCTGTAATACCACACGTGGGTGTTGGAGATATGTTCCTTGCTCTTGTGAAGCTACTATTTGAAAGCTTTGTGACCACTTAATTTGCCTTTTCAAAAAAAAAAGAAAGCAATAGGAGTCTGTGTCGGCTGAAGGTATCGGCCTTTTTAATGTAGATTCAGCCGCACAGGCGTTTGCTGAAAACCTCTTTTTCATTAATTATAATTACTCTGAAGGGAAAAGCTGTTATAAATACTTCCGTCACTTCGATGCACCTTCAACTCGAGCGTCTCGGTTTGATCCCAGTTCCAGTGAAAGCGTTGTCGCGGATGTTTTGTCGTGTGTTGTGTCTCTTACTTGGAAAAAGGACTGATTAATGAATGTGACTCTATAACACTTAACTTATCATGAATGCTGCACCATGTTCACCACTGGACTGTTTCCTGCTGCACACAGAATGATCAAGCTTAACTGTAATGTGTGTTTTTTTTATTAAGATGCTGTTTATGAGCCAGCAAGTGGTCGTTTAGTCGAGGATTATTTTTGTGTATTTTTGTGTGTGTGTTGTTGCAAAACTGTATCAAGGCTTCCACTGTACACAGTCTGGTTCGATATCTCTAGTGATCCCACTGGATGAAGAGTCCTCGATGGAGCCGTTTGGAGTTTCCTTGTTTGTCAGCCTCAAACAGCTCCCCCTCTTCTTGTCTGCATTCGTGACAAAGACTCCTTTGTGTTTTTTGTTTTTTTTAGATCTGCTAATGTCATGTTTAGGGCTGAGCTGGAAGCTTTGACTCCTCCTCTACGGGTGCGTTCACAGAAAGGCCCCCGTCTGTTCCCGCTGAGGGCTTCTCTGGCTTCCTTTCATCGCGGCCCCTTTCAGAGGCTCCGGCTCCAGTAGACGGGCCAACTGTGTGTTTGTGAAGGCGGCTGGCAGACCCGGTTGTGTTCATCCATCTCATTGTCAATCAGAGTGATGATCTGTTCCACATTGGAACACATGAGGATGATGTCGATGCCTCGTATATATATTTTCGGTGCAGTGGTTCTCAACCTTGTCGTGGGCCCCCTGATGGACACTGTCATTCCCTCCGCCAAGGTTACGTCTGCAAATGTCTGTTTGGTCCGGATCAGGGGACGGATCCAGCAGTTTTATTTTTATCGCTTTCTCTAAAATTCCGAGATAGGTGCGGTTTGAAATTTTGTCCAGATCCAATTTCAAAGAATGTGGATCCAGTGAATTTAAATGTGGTTTTGTGATGGGACGGTTGGGCCTTGGCGGAGGTAGTGATGACTTGGTAATGTTTACTTTGAGAGAGTACACTGGAAAAAAGTTTAATTCTTATTCCGACACAAAAATAGTCCCCAAAGTATTTAGTTTTTTTTTAAATGTCACATTCTAAACAGGCTCCTCCAGGGGCCACAGGTTGAGAACTGCAAATTGTATAGTCTGTACCTTGATTTGAAACCCAACTGAGTCATGGTGTTCAAAAAATGAAGAGCGTGTTGTGTATATGAAAGAAAAGGACACTTGTGCTTTGTTGTTTCAATGGGGCCTTAAAAGACATGTGACCTTCTCACGTCAAAGCAGCGGGCGACTCACTCGGCGTTATTTGCTGAAAGATTAAGTTCGTTGATCCGAGCGCCTCTGAATGACCTTACTGTCTCCAGTGGAACCTGTCGCCTCTTGTTTGCTCGTCAGGGGACATGTTTTCTTATCTCCGACAGTGTTTGCTCTACAGGTGTACGTTTGATTCGAAAAAAGAAAAAGGGAACGTACACACCACGTTGCCACTGTATAAAATGCCTTCTGTGTGGAGTCGCTCGCAGCCGGGCAGCAGCCGAGCCAATCCGCTTGTACAGAGCCTCACTACTGATTGTCAGAGACAGCAGACGTATTGCACACATGCAGCAGCACATCCAAATAGTTGTAACCGTTTATCTTCTCGACTGTAACGTGATTATAAAGTTTATTCAAAGAATAACGAGTAAGTCTTCACCTTTTACTAATGTGAAACCCTGTCGGTAATAATGTACACGTCAACTCAATAGCATGAGCAACTGTTAATTTCACTGTACTGCCATCGTAAGACAATAAAACACTGATACTGGTTAAGAGCTTTCTAATCCTCTGCTTCTTCAGTCTTCTTTATAATCCTGGTCTGCCCTTTGTGAAAAACGGTTTAACCTTAATAGCAGCTTCAAGATGTGTTAGATTGTTCACTGAGTTGGATATGGAGAATGTTTCCTCTATCATTCCCTCTCCTCACCCTGAATGTCTGCCCTTGCTCTTTGTAATTTTGACTAACAGCTTCAATAACCAGAACCAGGTCCAGCCAGTAGAGGTGTGATGCTGAGCTGTAGATCAGTTTAAAAGTCTAAGAAGTCATTTGAAACCAGCGTTTATCTCCAATATTCAGCAAAGAAGCTTTTAAAATATGAAGAATTCTTAACAGAGTTTGGTGGATTTGGAGGATCATGGGTAATATCCATTAAATTGTGTTTCAGTTCAGTGAGAGGGACGACGCAGTCAGATCCACTCAACTTGATTTTATCTCCACGCCCAACAGACTTAATCTCTACCTGTGGCTGCAGAGGGCGCTGTCGCTCAATACAAGTTATTTAGTGTGGCTTTAAGGGAAAGAAGCAAATAACAACGAAGTAAAGCCAGCAGAAACAAAAACACATTATTCAAGGTAACAGATGTGTATTTAAAATTGTTCTTAAAGTTCAGTACTTAGTGGACCCGTATTTTCAGCAGAGTGCTCTTTAAGTTTCAAAAGTAAAAGTTATCATGAGCAGAGAAATGTCTCATGTGAGCATTAAAGCATTAAGTATTTTATTATTTAAATATTTGCATAAGATTTGACTGTTGTAGTTGATTATTTCACCTCATATTCCCTTATCTAATTTATAAGAACCGATAAGAACACACCATATTTTGTATTTAGCAACTTAATATTCAAACTGACTCATAACTAAAGCTGTAAAATAAAGACGTCTGAGTAAAAAGTACAATATTTAGCTCAAGTAAATTAAAATTGAACTTCGATACAGTAGCCAATTAAAATGTACACTCCACCAAAATGTATTTTTAAAGATGTAAAATAAATAGTAAAATAAAACCAAGAACCTCCAATGCAATCCTAAACAACCAAATATAATAATAGGAGGCCTGTGACGCAGCCGCGCAGCTTAATCCTGCAGATTTGCAGTTTGCACCATCTGTCGCCTCAGACACAGACTCACCGAGCTCCCTGCCAAACTCAGAATCACACGCCTGCAGTGTTGTTCTTTTCTTTCATGTTCATCTATGAGCTTCCTCAACGGTGCAGCCTCCTCTTCATCCCAGCAGCCGCTCGCATCTTGCAACTTTTGTTTGGCAACTTAAATTTTCCTTCCTGTCTCGATGACAACTGGTCCATCACTCTGGTCCTTTGTCCTCTCACCTCCGAGGTGGAACATCAGCCTCACCTTTAACTTCCCACCCTCTCACCTCCAGCCCTCCAACAAACACCTGTGCCTCTTAAACCAGGCGTCTGCTAAATGTTAACCTGTGGTCACACTGGTATAAAAACACTTTGCACGGAACTGGACAGACATTTTTATTGGCCAAGTTCAGATATGAGGGATATAGTAAATAATCCAGCAAACAAAGTCCTTGCCAGACAAACTATACATGTGTTACTAGTTTAGAGAAACAAAGTCTTGGTCCTTTAACAATTAACAATCTGTAAATAAATCCTCTTCATAACAGTTAAAAATAATAACATTTACGTTAATAAGTTGTAAAACAGATTGTACGGACCGTCAGCACTTCCTGATCGATTGACGAACACGAGTTTCATGATTTCTTTTTGTGTTTGTTGTGTTTATTCTCGTCCTCCTTGTGATTCTAAAGGTCATCACAGCGTCTGGGACACGAGCTGCTCCCTGCGCTCCGCGCTGATGAAGAAGCGCAGTTTCCTCGGTAACAGCCTTATCTCCACGGGCATGGCCTCATACTCCTCGTTGTCGATGTTGTAGAAGCCAGTCGTGCCCTTTGGGGTTAGAATACAAAGTTAAATGCCAACACAAAAACAACAAACAAGCAATAAAATTAAATAAATAAAATCACTTCAGGGATTCTGACCTCGGGCAGCTGCAGCTGTAAAGCGCTGACTTCCAGTTTTGTGGCGTTTTTAGTGAAAACCGTTGAGTCCTCATCTTTCTTTTTCCTAAAGTGAAGAATATTAACTTTCTTTTACTTACATTTCCATAAACATGAACCTTTACATGATGGGTGTGTGGCCTAAATAATGTTTTGTTTCCAACAAACTTTAAATAATACTTTTAACTACTGACCCGACAGTGATAAACTCGCCCACGGTGAAGTCGTTCGGCTCTGCACAGATCATCAGGGAGTCATTCACCCGCTGCAGGTTCAAATAAATAGACAGAATTATGATTAATGATGGGGTTTAATGGAATCACTTCAACATAAAAGTGCTCCTGTTTTATAAGAATGGGAACCAGGTGTTACCAGTACAGTTATTTTTTGACTCACCGTCTCCATAGGGTTTTTGTTGTGCGTTTGGATGAACAGCTCTAAAGTTGACAGCTGCTTCTCCTCCCACTTCTCCGGCTCTTCCACTTTGGGAGGCTCTGAGCAAACACACACACACGGGTAAACAACACAAAAATAGAACTGTTAAATCCACTGTTCTGTTGAGTTGTGGGGATAATATATAACCAGAGCATCAACACAATCTCACTGACCTTCCACAGGCGGGCTCCAGTAGTTCTTCAGTCTGCGGGCGATGCGGTTGAGCAGATTTGGCCTGGTGGGCTTATATAGGGGCAGGTCCAGGGGCCGGAGGCTGGGGGCCAAGTAGGATATTGACGCTTCCCGGACCAGAGGCCACTCCTGAGGGATGTTTAATGACAATGTGTAATTCAAATACATCACACAGATATATAACAACTCATTAAAAGCAACATGAATACATCATAAAAATCTCCACAACAGCATTTTAAAGCAGAATGACTCGATGTGCTGACATGGCTTCCCAGTATCACACAGCTGACATATGACCTCACCTTTAAAGTACTAAACCAATGTGCTGCATTTGACTTCAGTGGCCCGAGGTACCAATACCTGAAGGGAAATATCATGTTTAATCAGTTGTACATTATGTATCGTGGATTATATCATTATGAGTTACCTTTGTAGCAGTCAGAACAAAGTAATCTTACTTGCTGATTTTTGAAGCCACGTCTCTGAAAGCTCCCCAACGCAAACCCGTCAGAGCGAAGACCGGCTGATCTGTGTCCCCCTGAGAACCACACAAGTTTAAATAACTGTTCATGAGCCAACACTTCATTTAATAATTCATGGCAAAAACAAAAATCATTTACAAAGACAGTATATTTCAATTATCCTGAGTATTACATGTTGTAGGTTGTGAAATTATTTTCAAGCAAATGTAGGCTCAAGTTTTAGGTTGTATTGTACTAATATCTATGTTAACATAGGGTCAATGGTATGTTTATATAGGCCTGGAAGTTACGGCACAGTTTCATGAAAAATCTTTTGATTTGACATGAAAACAAATATGTACAATGTATTTTTGAGGCTTTGCAAAGTAAAACAAACCAGTTCCTTACTTGAATTTGTAAGACATCTAGAGGCACAGTTTCTCCCTTCAGTATCGTCAGAGTTGCAGATGTAATGTCTCTGGAAATGTTAAAAAGGCATACAAATTTGTGCAAGCTACTCATAAGGAAATCAATATTACTTGGTGAAACACTGAACTAAGAGCTCTTCATGGGGTTTTAAGATGACAACATTCAGATGTGTGGGGATGGTTCTGATCACATTACTTACTGGACCTTGTTGTTGCTAAGGAGGTGAAGACTCGGACTAAGGGTATTGTGAGATCCCAGTGGAATGAATCCGATCGGCATGTTGCTGAAAGTTTCCTACAATAAGATAAATAAAATAAAAATGTATTTTGGTCTCATTTAGTTGTTAACCACAATAAAATGACAATTCCTGTGATTACACCTACTTGATCTGGCCTTCTCAGTAACCCTGTGATGACTTCCTGTAAAGTGCCATCTCCTCCGGCTACAATCAGCATGTCTGTGTGTTCCATCAGCTCGATCATCTTTTTCGCCTGGCCTTCATAGTCCGTCTGTGGATGAGGAGACGTTATGAAGTCATGGAGCCACACAATGGAAACCCAAGAAGATCAACTCAAATCTTAACACTAAAAAGGAAATGATACCTTTACGACTGTGACCTCCACACCAGCCAGGTGTAAAATAGGAGCAGCATTCTTTTCAAACAGTTTGCTGGCTTTGCTGAGGGAGATTTTGAGACAGAGTCGGAAAAACAAAAACAGTAAGAATGGTGTCCCAGAAGAACTGTCAGTGACATGTTTGAAGATGTGTCTCTTCTTACCCATTACAGGCTGCAGGGTTCATGATGACCATCGCTTTCCTCAGCCGCTCCTGAGGTGTAATCAGCTGACGCCCAAATTCCTGAAAGAGATTTCGATGAGTAGGACTATGGGCACTTGAGGCTTGATTGTATCACTCACAGAATCTGTACCACGTGGACTACAATATGTACTTTGTGGACTACAATATGTACTTTGAGGACTACAATGCGTACAATATGTACTTCATGGACTAAAACCTGCACATATTGGACTACAACCTGCACTTCTTGGACTACAATATGTATTTCATGGACTAGGATTCTTATTTCATGGACATATTACACTTGTGCAATAGAATGTGGATTTATGGACCATATTGCCCAAGGACATAAGCAGTCTTTGTTTTAGTAACATATTGCACACATAGAATAGATAGATAGATATATAGATATATAAATAGATAGATAGATAGATAGATAGATAGATAGTTAAATACAACATTATTATAACAATATTAAGAGAAAAATAAAAGTAGTTTTTGTTATATTTAGTATGGATTCTTTCTGACAGATATCATGTCTTACCCTGGCCACTAGACACGCCTCCCTCCGCAGAATGCTGTCACTAATGGGATAAAACACAAGATGTCAGACAAGTAAACAGCCTCGATGTTTAGAAACGTGTAAACACCATTCACAGAGACACTCACCAGTGTTTCCCATACAGCCAGTAGCTCCCGTATGACAGGACGCACGCAGCGAACGTGGATTTCTTCCAGTGGTTCCTCAGGGTCCGAAACACTTTCACCACCCGAGCCATCTTTGTTCCGATTTGAGTTCCCGGTGTTTGTTGACACGCTGCTACATTTACTCACAGTTCAGCATAGCAGCGGTCACAAGGCTCGCATCTGTCAGTTTAGCGTGGACATGTTGGAGTAACGTCAAAAACAGTTCGGAGCAACGCGAGGGGGAACCAATGTTTCTTGCCCTGACGTAGTTCAGCGGGAAGGAAAGATATGTTCTCAATCGAGGCGTCACAGAAAAATCTAATTTCAGGAGAATTTTATTTATATGATTTTAAATCTGACACATTTAATAGTTAAACCGGTGAAATTACTTTGATTGAATCTGCATCGGTAAACTTGAATTTCCGTCCGGAGACAGAGCTCTGCCGGGCCGAGGACCCCGCCTGAAGGAAATTACAGACTTGCAGCGATGTTTAAAAATATATGACTGGATTAATCATCTAACGCACACATTGATTTACAATTTTAAATTTCATTCCGAAAAATTGCACTTGAGTGTTGGTAGAGAATTTATTATTTTTAAATTTGACACTGGCACAGGCCCGGAAGCTTCTCTCCAGTTCTCCGGGTGAATCATGGCGGCGCAGATGGCGGTAAATTCGGGTATGTACAACAATTAATTCATTTATTAACTTCAGTGTGTTGGGCAGCTGCTGTCTCTTGTCGTTTCGTAGATAAACGCGTACACATTTGTGTGTCAGCGCCATTTGCCGAATGCTTTGACCACATGTGGACGTATCCCCCAAGTTCCGGCTCTCTGGCTGCTAAGCTAACTTAGCCTAGCCTGGAAGTAAACGATAAGTTAGCTAGCTTCGGTTCAATAAGCAGCAGAAAGAAGGATGAGTTCACTCTTATTCGTTTTCACTGAAGAACGGAAGTCAAACTAGATGTGACCTCTCTGCCATGTTGTCTCCAAACCAGTTCACTTGCAAACAAAAGTGAAAGCAACTGAGTGAAGAAGCAAATCAATGTTTGGCTTCACTTCCTTCACATGTCACTGAGCATGTGGGTTTGTTTTGTTGTGCCAACACTGTAATAGTTCAAGTCTGGGATACCTTCCTGTTAACTGGTATTTAACAGGAACAGTGTATATTCATTGATATGAGGACAATGGTTCATATACATGTAGTATACTACTAGTAGTGTGCAGGCTAATCCTAGGTTTAAAGCTTCATCACCATGAAGTGCCAGACTTACAATGTCATTTATGCTCCTCATTCCCGTGCTCCTAAAAAAATCAAACGAACTGAATGAAACTCAAATTCGATGATTAAGAGGTGTGTTCCAATACTTTTGTCCATATTGAGTTATAAAGGATTGATGATCCCCTACAAGTTGTGTATCATGTATACTCAAAATCCTAAAAGCAATGGAAACCAATATTTGTTAGAGACTACGTCAGCAGTGGTATATGTTAGTTCTGTGCAATTGTGATGGGAAAACACACCAATGATGTCCCCTCTATCCCAACCAGGAGCCAGTCTGTGGGGGCCGATGAAGGAGCTTTGGGAGACGGTGGACGGGGCTGTGTTGAAGAAACAGCCAGAGAGTGTCCACATTCTGGACCTGCAGCTGAAGAAACACAAAACACACTTTCTGTCACTTTTTAAGAATCCGGTGAGATGCTGTGCAAACTTTAAAATGTCACATGTGAATGTTAAAGTATTCTTCTTGTGTTACAAACATATACATTACTTTGAGAGGCTGATTTTTGGTATAAAGGGTCTCCTCTGTCACTGTAATATCAATAACCTCTGTCCTCTCTCCATTTATAGCCAAAAAGTGCCGAACAGAGAGAGAAGGTGCGTAAAGCCAGCACAGAGGGCATCGCCATCCAGGGTCAACAGGGGTCCCGACTCCTCCCTGAGCAGCTTCTGACAGAAGCCTTCATCCTCAGTGACTTATTTGATATTGGAGAATTGTCAGCTTTAGAGCTTCTGTTGGCAGGTGAGGTGGACATTTAAAAAAAGAACATTTACATACATAAATGTTTTTTAACTATGTTATGTTGTGAATTTGCTTACTGTGTATGGCGTATTAGCATTTCACAAAAGTGATTTTATTGTTTACATTTGTCTTTCTACAGGTGAGCATCAACAACCTCATTTTCCAGGTTTGACACGAGGACTTGTTGGTGTGTTGCTCTACTGGGATGGAAAGCTGTGTGTGGCTAACTCTCTGCGGACACTCATCCAGTCACGCCACGGCAAGACCTTCACCCTGGATCTGAGGTAATAATGTTATGTTAGTCTATGTCATGACATGACAGGTTTTTTTAAAGGTCCACAAGATGAGCGAACTATAGTTCTGTGGTTGAATGATCTTTTTCTCTGTAACTCATTTTAATTGTTGTTGACCTATATTGTTGTCTGTGTTGTCTCTCAGTGGGGAGCTGGTGGCTTTGACGACACGTTTTACAGATGAACTAATGAGCCAGGGTCTGACCAAACGCATCCTAGCCTTGGTTTCTGAGATCAGTGTGGGGCGTGAATTTGAACGGCTGCAGAAGGAGCGCGGCCTGGGCAACGAAAAACACAGGAAGGAGGTGGGAGCCAATCTTTTGTGTGGATTTAAAACAAAAATAATCATCTTCTCATTGTATTTACTTTGAACATACTTGGCTGAAAGTAAATATACTTAAGTAATGTACCGAGAGATATATGGACACCATTAACTCCCTCTGTTGTTTCTAGGTTTCGGAACTCATTGGTGATTGCAGACAGGCACTGGCTGACAGCCTGTTTTCATGGACCTGCCAATCACCCTTGAGTAAAGATGACACTCTGGCTCTGATTGGCCACCTGGAGACAGTGGCAGCTCAAGCCGACGGCTCATTGGATCATGTGAACCAGGCTCTGGTCATGGCTCTGCTCTACTGCCTGGATGTCAGCTTTGTAGAGCAGGGGACTGAAGATCGAGAAGGTGGGGTCATGTTTAATACATATAACCCAAAGATTTTAACTTTAAAGTCACTAGTTATATCCACTAAAATGCATGTACTTGCAGTTGTATAACATTGCTGTTAGTTCCAGTGTTATGCTTTTACAGCTATTGAAGGCTCGTCTTTGTGTCTTTCAGATCTGCTCCAGGCTCTGCCACTGCTGACGGAGAGGCAGTATGTAGCTGCAGTGCATAATCGTCTGATGGATGGCCAGCCGTGGAAGCTTCCAGGCCTGCAGGCTGTGTGTCGTCTGGCCTGGGCTCTGTCCCTGAGGGTCCTCTCCCAGCTACCACAGGGATCTGGTAAGCCCTCTATTTCTGCCTCGCTTGCAGGAATAATAGTTCACAAAGATAACAGCCATTTAAATGTTGTCTGTTTGTGTGTGTTCTGCAGCACTGGTTGAGTTCACTGAGGCTGATGAGGCTCTAACTGACCAGGCTCTTCTGGGAAATGTCTTCCTGTTTATGAGGGAGGGCTTGCTGGGATGTGAGAGTTTTGCACAGGAAGAGTTTTACATCCGCCGCCTCCATTCACTCATCACAGACTTCCTGGCACTCATGCCCATGAAGGTGAGAGATTCCAAAGATATTTTGGGATATCTTTTTATACTGTCAACCTTTCCAGAATTGGAAATTACACTGATTCATTATTAGCTTATGTGTTATTTTGTATCCTGATTATATTATTTAATTTTGTTATTTTTAAAGGTGAAGCAGCTTCGTAACCGTGCGGATGAGGACGCCCGCCTGGTGCACATGTCTCAACAGATGGACAGCGAGCTACCGTCATCGATGCGCAAGGACTTGGAAAACCTCATGTTCCTTGTCAGTCTTTTTCTCATACGCATGCATATGTAGACTTCAGCGAACCTTTTACATTTCAGCTACATGTAAACAGTAGAAAAAGTGTGTGAGAAAAAATGCAGCAGTTGCTTGATCTGTGGCTTTAAGTATGTCTCAGTTTGGTTTCTGTTTCGTCTTTTCAGATCGGGGAGTTTTACAATAAGGACTCCTTTGGGCTGGAGCTGGGCCTGGAGTTCTGGTCTCCCACAGAGTCTCTCCAACACACCTCATTGCAGGGATCTTACCTGGGAATGGCCCTTCAAAGGCCTCCACATAAACAGGTAAGAGCTGTATGTTCTGATTCCAGGTTGGATGTACTGAAAGGTATAGAACAATTTAATCAATCCTGTTTTTTCTCTATTTCCTTATGATTTCACGCAGGTGGTTCTATCCAAGTTTGTCCGTCAGATGGGAGACCTTCTGCCCTCCACCCTTTATATCTCCTATCTCCGTATGCTTAAAGGCCTCGCCAATGGTCCTCAGTGTGCACACTACTGCTTCAGCCTACTGAAAACTAACGGAGCCACACACAGTGAGAGCCCATTGTTTCTATAACATGCAAAACATTGTGAATTTATTCTCAATTGTTGTTTTATTTAAAGCATATTCAAATGACTGCAAACTAACTTCATGCACACGTACGCAGGTGACAACATTCAAGGAGTTTCTGGCAGCCCAGTGTCTTGGGAACATTTCTTTCACTCCCTCATGCTCTATCATGAGAACCTGCGGCGAGACCTTCCAAATCCAGATGCTTCACAGTACCGCCACCCGCCACTGAGGGGCATCACCCAAAGGGAGCTGGAGGGTCTCACTTCATTTTTGGAGCTACTCACCACCATCATTACATGGGTATGTTACAACATTCACCACAAAGATGGGCAGTTTTTGTTTTGTGCTATTATCACATTGTTTAGAAAACAACAATAATATCAAGATCAAATTATATGTTCACCCCTAGTCTGGGAAAACTCTTTAAATGTTTATCTAACTGTATTGGGGTTGTGTGTGTGTGTGTATTTGTTTTTCCTAGAGTGAAAATGCTCGCCTGGCGTTGTGTGAACATCCTCAGTGGACTCCAGTTGTTGTGATGCTTGGGCTGCTTCAGTGCAGCATTCCACCCGTCCTGAAGGCCGGGGTCCTGAACTGCCTCGCCGCCTTCGGGAAGTCACCGGAGATCGCCGCCTCCCTCTGGCAGTCACTGGAGTACACACAGGTCAATGTTTAAATTTTTGTCCTTTTTATATTCAGGTCATTCTTGTGCTGTTATGACCTTGTATTTTCTATTTTTCAAGCTTGGTTTGTTTCATAAGTTTTGTGTCAGACCTTCTAAAGTGTTGTAACTCGTTTTTCCTCCACAGATCCTCCAGACTGTTCGAGCCCCAGGACAGAGGCAGGCGGCTGGCATTGAGGTGAGTGAATGTCAAACAAAAAATAACAATGAGTGAAATTAGAACTTTGCTAGATTCTGTTGGCAATTCATAGAAAAACAATATGAAAGATTTATGTAATGAAGAATATAAACTTATCTTGTAAAAAAACTTGGGTTGATATGTTGTTCTTGTCTCTTAGGTGGAGCTGAATGAGATCGAGTCGAGCTGCGAGGAGTACCCTCTGACACAAGCCTTCTGTCATCTGATCAGCACACTAGTGGAGAGCAGCCTTCCTGTTAATTTGGGCGCCGGGCTACGAGTCCCAGGCTTCCAGCCCTACCTGAACTTTTTGCGAGACTCCGTGTTCCTCCCCTTCCCCACCAGAGCATATCGTCGTCCAGCTGAGAAGGTAGAGTTCTCCTCCTGTGTCTTCACAAGGTTTAGACGTGTAGCTGCAAACATGCATATATTCTCAAATTCCCTACTCTTGCAATTGTTCATTTATCCTGCTTTTTTTGCTCTGCCATGTCTCAGTGGGAGGTGGCCGACTCTGTTCTGGAGGTGTTCCACAAGCTACTGCAGGACTACGAGCCCCAGCCGTCAGACTTTGTCCAGGAGATAGTGGAGCTGCAGGGTGAGCAGCTCCCAGCCCACAAGCCCCCCGGCCACAGCATCATGTTCCATCTGCTCAACGACTCGCCCACGCTGGCACTCTGCCTCAGCCTGCTGGAGGAGGGTGTACGTCAGCTGGACACTTATGCACCTTTCCCTGGTGAGAAAATATACACTGCTGCTGTTGGAGAAAAGGAGAGGTAGTGTGTATGTGTTTGTTCTGAAATCACGCAACATTACTGCCCCCCCCTACAGGTAAAAAACACCTGGAGTCAGCGGTTCTGCACTGCCTGTGCTTGCTGGACCTGGCCCTGCAGAAGGAGGTGGTGTTTATGGATCTCCTCAGGGAGAGCCAGTCCTCCCTGCTGGTTTCCCCCATGGAGCAGCTCCTCCAGGGTGTCAGTCCTCAAACCCGACGGGCCGATCACATTGTCAGTATTGCCAGGTAAGGTAATCCAGGTCATGGTGCAAACTGTGGCATTGTTTTTTTGCTGAGCCAGTTCTGTCCTTCCTTTGAAATGTCAAACCTCAGTATGAGTCATAGTCGGTCATTTATGAAAGATTATACATTTTGAAAGTTTAAATGCGTACAACTAAGTTGGGAACCTTGTTTGTCCCCTGCAGGTTCCTGTACCACGGCAGCACCAACCCAGAGGCTGCGTTCCAAAGTGCCAAGATCCTGCGTCGCATTGCCAGCTACCCAAACATACAGAACAGGCTGGTGGGAGATTTCACACATGACCAGGTATAAGTAAATCTCAAGGTTAAGTCTACTTCTCTTACAAAGGAATTGGATATTTCACAAAGTAAGCTTTGTGAAAGGTGATATTTTGGCATCAGTTACCTTCATAATTGTGAAGTTGTTGGAACTTCTGATGTTAACTCCAGAACCCTGTTTTTCTGTCCCTCAGACAGTGAGTGACAAACTGATGGCAGGCTTTGTGGAGTGTCTGGACAATGAAGAGGCAGAAGAAGGAACAGAGAATGGAGATGGTGAGAGAAAGAGAAAAGTTTCCTATATATTCTTTCTTGCATGTAAAATTCCATGTTTGATATAATTCTTGCTGTTAACAATGTGAAGTGTAAACCCGTGTTTTGCAAGAATCATGCTCAGACTCAGCTGCCTCTGTCTCTAGACTCAGACCAACAAAATAAGATGGCAAGAATCCGACATGAAACCCAGATCCATATTCTGAACCTACTTATCAACTCCTTGGAGCTCAAGACACCAAACCTGTCTCTTTACCTGTTGGGCTACGAAGTCAAGAAGCCTGTGTCCTCCACCAACCTCCAGGACCCAGGTCAGACCACATCTCCACCACTGAAATGTTGATTTTGGTAGCTGTATATTTGCAATATATGTTCACGTCACAATGCTTGCTGTGCTGCAGGTGTGTTGGGATGTCCACGGAGCTGCCTGCACGCCATCCTGAGTCTGCTGCAGAGAGGCACTGAGAAGAGATCCGGACCTGTGATCACACAGCAGGCCCCGCACCTGGCCGAGCTCTGCTACCAGGTACTCATCAACCATTTATGTCCAGTAGTGTTGATGTATTTATGGGCAGTCAGATTTCTTATTTATCTGTTTCTGCCATTGTCTTCCTCTCGAAGGTGATCTACCAGCTGTGTGCCTGCCCCGACACATCGGGACCCACCATGCGCTATTTGAGGACCAGCCAGGACTTCCTGTTCTCTCACCTGCAGCACATGCCCTTCATCCTCCCCGGTGAGTACAGGATCCCTGCTGATCTGCCTGGTCCTGAAATATGTGGCAACAAAAACATCTGCAAGGATGTGAGAAAGGGACGGCATGAAACCCGAGGGTCAGGAAATGGGAAAGAAGGAAATGAGAACAATTCATTGAAATCAGAGATGATGATGAATGTGAGGAAAAATAAAGAAAGCCAGGAAACAGCAGCAACAATGAACTCTTAACATGTCAGAGCTTTTTCCATCACTGATAAAATGTGTTCAAATACAGTGACAATAATTGTGTTGTCTTCTCCCGCTGCTCGCTCTGCCCCTCAGGTAACCAGATCGCTGCCCTTTCCCAGATGTCTTGGCTCATGAAAACAGCTGCGATCGAGCTGAGAGTGACGTCACTGAACCGCCAGCGCTCACACACACAACGGCTCGTCAGCCTCCTGCTGGACGACCAGCCACACACCCAGCACACAGGTGTGTAGTATGTTTCTCGATTTATGCTTGGATTTCAAAAGTTATTTAATAGGGGGGTTGTTTTTAGGTTTAAAATGTAAACTTACTTTTCCCTTCAGCTGATGGAGAGTTCGGGATGGAGGAAGAGACCAGATCAGTCAGTGGCTTCCTACATTTTGACACAGTTTCTAAAGGTTTGTGACATTTCATTGAACAGATAAAATATTGAATAGCTGTAATATATTTAGCATTGACTCCGCTGATGTTTGTCCTGTTTCTCAACTAGATTGTTTTTGACCTTAACTCTCATCTTGTCCTTGTTCGATGTCATCAGTGCGCAGGAAGTTGCTGAGTGTGCTGGACGCCATCGATTTCAGTCAGGACATGCCCGAGCTCCTGCAGCTGGACTTCTTTGAGCGCACTCAGATAGAACAGGTGATCGCCAACTGTGAGCACGTCAACGAGCAGGGACACACTGTGTGCAACGTCAAGGTGAGTTCCCACTATAACGGTTGTTTTCAAATATTTTTGTGGATTTTCTGTTGAGTCAGAGGCATTTATTATATCATATACTTTTCCTCACAGTTGCTTCACAGAGTTCTGGTTGCTGAGGTGAATGCCCTGCAGGGAATGGCAGCCATCGGACAGAGGCCCCTGTTACTGGAGGTGAGTAAAAATGACTTCCATCGTCCAATATAATCTTGTTACAACAACATGTCCAGTCTGAAATGCTCTATTGGAGTTTTTCCTATTCTTATGTCTGTCCCCGGTTGTTTGTATCTTCCAGGAGGTGAACTCCATCCTGCAGCAGGTTGTGGAACGTAACCGCGTCCGTCGAAGTCTCAGTGCGAAGCGACATGCGCTGCGGTCCTGGAGGAGTCTGGTGGAGGTGCTGCTGACCGCCTGCCCTGCTGACCTCATACCTGCTGATGACCGACAGCTCATTATCAGAGACCTGCTGCTGGACCTGCATGATAAGGTCAGTGAGGACATCTGTCACATGGAGGCTGATCATGTCCAGGAGGAGTTTTAACTCTTCTCAAATCCAAAGATTGTTATGACTAAATGAAACTGTTGTTTTGCGTTGTCCAGGTGTTATCTGAGGACGCAGCAGGAGAACTGATGCCCATTGTTGCCGGGGCAGTCTTCACTCTGACTGCCCACCTCAGCCAATCGGTGCTGTCTGAGCAGCAGCAGGGGGAGGGATTAGAAGCATCCTCAGGCTTTGCCTCCATCGCTAACTCCGCCCTGCATCTAGTCCTCCGCAAGCTGCTGGACTTCATCCTCTGTACTGGTCAGTGATGACCTATGACCTTCTCTCACTTTTCTCACAGTGAATGTGTTGTGGGGATAATTTATAATGATTTCGGTCTTTTACATTTTAAGGAGGCGGATACCAGCGTCTGCGTGCTCACCTGTATGGCTCTCTGCTGTACTACCTGCAAATCGCCCAGAAACCTGAGGAACCCGACACTCTACAGACAGGTACACTGTCTTCACGTTTTGATATTGAAGTTATTTTTCGGTCAGAAAAGGTTTGCAGACAAATTTCTATAATCAAATCTCTCTCCGTCCCTCCATCAGCTGGGAAGGCGATGTGGGAACGACTCACAGCCCCCGAAGACGGTTTCACCAAACTCCAGAGAGAGAACCTCGCTATCATCGAGAGTTATGGCAAATCCCTCATGGAGGTTGTGTGCAGGGACGCCTGTGACGGCCATGAAATCAGCCGGGTAAGAGCCAAATGTTTTCTTTAACTATGATTCATGAACGTCTGCTGATACTGAATTCTGATTGCTTCAATGCTCTAATACTGTTAATTTTAGGCTATCAGAGTCTTTAAAAACATCCTTTCCTTGTAATTATCATGATTTCCTCTGAACGTCTCTCACCTATCTCCTCTCCCTGTCCTTCAGATGCTGGCCCTGGCCGTGCTGGACCGGATCCTGTCAATAGATCGACAGAATCAGTGGCTGGTTTACGTCTGCAACAGTGGCTACCTGCGGTCGCTAGTGGAGAGCCTGAGACGAGATGATGCCGCCCTGCAGACCCTGCTCACACCTCAGCCACCACTCCTCAAACCACTCTACATCTATGAGAGCAAGATGGTGAGGAGACGTTGACGGCTGCAATACTATTAAAGAGACATGCTTTGTTTCACACTGGTTTTAATAAAGTCAGACTCAAATAGCCCCTTGAGAGACTGATGTGTAAATCTGTAAATACAGGATTATGACGATACCATCTCACTTGTGTGTTTTCAGGCTCTGATGACTCGTGTGGCAAAGACGGGTCAGGGAGCCGTGGAGCTGCTGCGCTGTGGACTAGTGGTGCAGCTGATGGAGTGTCAGGTGTTTGACATGGTACCTGATAGTGATGCTCACAGGTACGGGTCTAGAAAGGAAAGAATAAAATGCATTTTTGATGCTAAGAGGAAAAACTAAATTCCTCCATCTTGAATTATTCTTAAATTGATTTTAAGATCTCTGTGCTGTGATGATAATTCAAGTAACAGCTTCTCGGCTGTCGTCAGAAAACCCAGGCAGTTTTATATTGTTGATACATCTGTTCTGAGTAGTCCTCATGTTTCTGTATGTTCCCTTGTGCTCTCCAGGGGAATGAGGGACCCGTCAGGATTCATCCCCAGTCCTATGGATCGTTACAGGCAAATTCTCTTACCCACCTTGAGACTGTTCCAGGTGATCCTGACCTCTACCAGCGTGAATCACCAGCAGGGGGCAGCACAGGTAAGCAAAGAAGATTGTTTTATTTGAGCGATAATGATTTGGGTATTTTTCTGTGAAGTGCTGGTATCTTCTGTATCTTGGACAACAAGCAGTTTCATAAACGTTGCAAGTTCAGCTCTTCTAATACCCATTTGTCTGTGTGTGTCTGTTTGTGCAGGTTCTCCAGTGGCTCATAGTCCACGCAGACACCATTCAGTCCTTGTTACGCTGCCATGAGCTCAGCATGGGGTCTTTGCAGGAGCTCTCTTTGCTCACGGGCATCATCAGTAAAACAGCTCTGCCAGGTACAGAGAAAACCAAGCACACAAAACTGAAAGGGCTTTTATATTCTCCAATTTCCATTCTTCAAACCACATTTTCACACACATCAGTGATTCAGTGAATAATGGTGTTGGCTTGTTCTCTCAGGTGCCCTGGAGTCGGGTGGGGAGGTGAACAGTGCAGCTCTTATGGAGTTCCAGGGCCACATAAACAGATTCCAGGTGAGGCCGTTTTTCCTTTTAACTCCATATAAAATGTTTTCTGGCAGCTGAGCACAGTTAGTGACGTGATGTTTGATCTCTTCCAGCGTCTGTGTCTGTCTCTGCTCGGCTACCTGGTGGGGAGCGAGCGGGAGAGGTTGCTGAAGCAGGCGGAGATCGCTGTGCCGAGAGAGGCCGCAGAACGACGAGAGGAGATGGAGGTGGCCATGCAACAGGTTTGACAAAGAGTGATAAATACAGTAAACTACACATATGGGTAAATGTATTTCTATCCCCTAAGAATATTGTTTTCCTGTTGTGCTGAAGCTTATGAGAGCTGCTCAGGTGTATTTCCAGGGACTTATTTCAGTTTGTCAAACTGTATAATGGTAAACAGAAGCAAGACACTGATATAACGTGTGTGGAGTCATCTTCGTCAACTCTGCTGTGTCAGTGACCCTGAGAGGTGGTGTCCTCTGTCCCCAGGTGTGTGCCAACATCATGGAGTACTGCCAGACGCTGCTGCTGCAGAGCTCCACCCAGGCTCAGTTCAGCATCTGCCTGTTCAGCCCGTCGGGCAGCGAGCCAGCTGGCAGGGATGGAGGGCGCACAGGTCAGTGATGTTCTGCCCACAGGAAACAGAGGAACCATCTGAATTTGTGAATACATTCAGTGTCTGTCCTCTGTTTGTGAAATGTCTGAAAGCTGGAGGTAAAGTACAAGACTCAAATCATTATCTTTTATTTATTTAGATCTTTCATCCACTCTACCGTCGATGGCTTACTCCCGAGCTCCCAGTCTGGGTCTGGTCCTTTACCTGCTGAAGAACAGTGCTGCTGATTTCTTCAGGTTCCACCAGAGCCACAGACAGAGCCTGAGCAAACTGCAGAGTCTGGATCAGCTGCCTCCCGAGGAGCTCAAGGAGGTAATGATCACCGTCACCACACTGGTGTACGCATGAGCAAACTGCTTATGGCAAAGTTCGAGTAAACAAATGAATGATTAAAAAGTTGAGTTCTAAGCCCAGTCCTCTTCTGTAGTTGTGCCAGGGTCTGGTGTCAGGACCCGGAGGTGTGGAGAAAATCTCATCAGTGCAGAGGAGCTTGTTGGCCAAGAGACGATTGGTCCAGCTCGTCAACAACAGAGCCAAGCTGCTGGCCCTGTGCTCCTGTATCCTTTGGCCCCTGGCATAGTAAAAGGGGGGGGGGGGGTTCTGACAGGGTCCATCTTTGGCTGTTTGTTTGTATTTCTTCAGGAAGCCGGAGTAGCACCAAGTAGAAATGTGCCATCACGAGTTGTTTTGCCTTGACCCACTCTTTCCTCAGACGTTATAGAGACGTGTCTGTTTGTGTTGTGGCGCCACCTGGAGTACTACCTGCTGCACTGCACCCCCACTGACCCCAAGGACTCCCTGATGCCTGGAGCCAGTTTGTACAGATCGCGCCTCACAGACGGTGAGAAGATGTTTTACAGATATATTCACATCGGAGCTTCCCACTTCAGAAGCATTTTAAAAACTCCCCTGGCTGTGAATGACACAATTGTGCTTGATTGTTTATGTATTTTGATTTTATTTTCTCTAGACTCATTCGGCGGGTTGCAGCCAAGTGGAAGCCGCGCACTCAGTCTGTCCCGAGTCAGCCAGCAAGACCTCGATCTGGTAAGGAATGGATGTGTACATTCTATAGTTGTGGATCTAAGCTCTGACAAATGTTGCATCTCTTCACACATGTTTACTGCGTCTCTTAATCCCTGTTTCTCTCCCGCAGCTGAAGAGCGACATGGTTGCCGGTTTCGGAGAAGCTCTGCAGAGGAAGCTGCTGGAGGTGGAGGGCATGTACAGCCAGGTCCGCTCCCGATACACCTTCATCCAGGCCCTGGTTCGCCGGATCCGGGGTCTGCTCCGACAGCCCAAGAGCTGAGAGACACACACACACACACACAGAGACTGGCCAAGAATTCAATTTCCCCCTTATTCAATGAAAACCTCTGCCAAGCATAGAAGACGAGCAACTCCAGGAAAAAACCCCAAGGACTGAGACTTTTCTTCAATCAATTCCCCTTTTCTTGCAACATCCTTTTTACCGATCTGTCCCAGCTCCCTCTCCGGAGTATTATGGGATGTCACTACCATCACAACACGTGCTACATTCTGTGTGATCAATCTTAAGTATGTTTGACTAACGTTGTGCAAGAGTTGAGAAATCTAACTTGCAGAGCAAACTTAATATGGAAGTTTTACTCGTTAAAGAAAGTATTTGATATGGTTTTGTTTGATTTGATCTTTTTTTTTTTCTTTTGTGAAAATAAACATTTTCTATGTCTGTTAACTTCTTGTTTTGTTCACACCAACCAAACACCAAACCTCCTAAATGAAACCAGTAAACAAACCAGAGGTTATATGTTCTCATGCTAAACTGGAGTCAGTGTCTCCTGATGTGTAGTTGTGAGTTTACACAACGTTTATGAAAACAAAGCTACTTCCTGATTCGATTCCCTGTTTCACAGCCACATTCTCACTTTGAAACTGGAACTTCTCAGTTTGTCAGACGAGCTTCAACTGAACACAAACACGTATTTATCACTTACATCGTCTGTACAGGGTTTCTGTTTGTACTAATCTGAATTTGAGTTCCTAGGGTCACTAGGAGAACAGCTTTTATGTAGCTTTTTGTATTTTAATGATCCAGATATTAACATGTAATAAAACAACAAACAAGACCAACGTGACAGTGATAATCATCTACAAGTAAACTGGACTTGTCAGTGGGAAAGACTTGATACCTAACTGTCTCTAGTTTGAGAGATAATGTGATGTTTCAAGTTATTCTCCACTCCCCTTATCTTTACTTATGGGGAAGCATAAGTAAATATGTCACTAGGATGTTTCTTGAGACATAAATCTTACTCATCATGATCTACCAAAGTCTTAAATTAAACTGGTTGAAACTCCACCCTGTCATAGTATCGACCGTTCCTGTCAAACGGCCACTACTACAACGACTTCACCCATTTTTAGAATCATGACTCACTATGAGAATCCTCATCAGGAGAGAAGCAAAATGAGGAAACAAAACAAGACGCTTCTTTGTGAAAGTAGCATCTCAATGAGACTCGCACTGAAGTGACTCATAAAGTCAAAGCACGTTACAAACAAGCTTGGCGCACACGTTATATTTCATTAAGCTGTTTTATTTCTTTGAAGGGACACTTTATAGGACTGTAAAGTGCGTAGATTCTCAATCCTTTGAGGGGGGAGGAGAAGAAGGGACATTTAAATCAGGATGTACATTCAGATCCAACAGAGGGGGGTGTTTTGTGCTCTTGGTTTTTCCTTTTTTTGAATACTGAGGAGGAGGAGGAGGAAGAGTTCAGGGGGCCGAGCGACAGCATCGAGTACAAGAGGATGTTGTGAATGAAGAAGCTCACTGTGGAGATTATAGGCACATTTCCCCCTTTGGTCCTTCCAGCGCTGCGACTGGTTGTTGTCCCACCGAAGAACCGAGGTGATGCGTTTGTAGAGTTAGTGGAAATACATCTGCTCATAGAAAAAAACTAAACATCTGCCTACTTCTTCTTCTTCTTCTTCTTCTTCTGTGTGGACAGCGAGGGATCAAATGTTGTGCTACTATCAACAGAGCATGCTCGTCATTCTCTATAAATTACTTTTTTTTTAAATAATAATTACAGCATTAAAAAATACATTTACATTTCTCCCGCGGCAGCTTGTTCACTGTCTGAGATTGTGCTGCATGTGAAGAGAATCTCTCTCCACCTGACCTGAGGTCTGCTGCTGTGGAGCTGGACGACGGCTTCAGGTTTATCATCCATCACTTTCTATGATATATAAATAAAAACTGCACTGCTCAGACTGTGGGGGGGCAACCACTGGTAAAACACAATTAATTAATTAAGATTTTTCTATTTACACCATTGTCTTTAATATTGAAACTATTATTTTAAAGGGACATTCCAGCTCAAGCTGTAAAAATTGTTTTAGCTTTTGAGTTGCCAGTGGTGGGAAAGTAACTTTCTACATTCTATATGTGAACCTAAGTAGATTTATCTCACTTCTCACTTTCACATTTACATGTACCTCCGTCAACAAGGTTGTTTTTTCTCTCCTGTCAGTTTGTTTGTTGTAAACAAGACAAAACAGAAACTACTGAACAGATTTCCACAGTTCTTGGTTGAAGGGTCAGGGAGGAACTATCAACTTTAAGATGTTGAAGCACTTTCTGTGACATAAGATTCTACAAGGGGCGTTATCTCAGGCACATTAAGACGACTGGTATCTATATACAGTCTCAGCAGTTTAGTGCAGGTTGATTGAATGGCCCAGACTCAGACATAAGGATGTAGTAGACCTCTTCATTAGGGAACAGGATACAGTACTTTTAAGTATATTTAAAAGCAAGTCTTTTACTGAAGTAGAAAAGTTGATGTGGTTCTTTCGCTTGAATATATTAAAAAATCGATTTATTCCTGCTCTTATCTATCTGTCTATATATCTATGTATTCAAAAACTGGTTTAATTAGCAAATTCGTAGAATGGATGCATCCAGCTTCAGAGCAGACAGACACATCAGCTCATCCCGAGTGTGATTCGACTGAGTGAAGAGAGAAATTATCTTTTATCTCCAGCACACGGTCATGTTCTCACTTTTTAAACCATCGTCTTTAGCAAAGAAAAAAGGGGCAGAATACTGAGAATGATTAATGTCATACATAGATGGCTTTTCTGATTCTATACATTAAAAACACGTGTTCCTTTTCAAAAAACAAAAACATTTATACTATACATGTACACAGCTGAGTCACAGCACCAGCAGACAGAGTTTGAACCGTCTTCCGGCTTCGATTCACGTGCTGTCGTCCTCTGGCTCAGGAGGATTTGGCCGAGGTCCATGAAGACTGTCGAGTTTAAGCTGTTCTTACTTAACAGTGTGAGTCTCAGGGACTTCCAAGTATCTCCTCCACTCTAGTGTTGATTGTACCAGAGATCCTTTAGTTCTCCAGCACAGCTCTGAAGTTCAGGAGAAAACATCCAGGAGGAAACCGGGGAAACAGGAGAGCTTCGAGGAGCAGGCAGCTGATCCAGCACTGATTTCTGTTTGTCCACTTAATCTTTAGAAGTCAGATTCCAAGACGCCGTGGAGACGCACCCGCTCTCATCCCGTCTCGGCAGAAGTCCGACAGCTGTCCCCTCACAGGGAAAGGCCTCTATGAGCTGTCGGTCGACGCCTCCTGGGTGCTGCTGTCCTCCGTCACGCTGGTGCCGTTGGTGGGGGGGCACTCTGGCACCTCTCCCGTCACCGCCACCCGGATGACCTTGAGCCAGCGCTGCTTGAGGTCCTCGGTTTCGGCCGAGAAGTTGTGGACGGACTTGGACTGGGAGAGCCGGAAGCTGGCCGGCGTGTCTGTGGGCCGGACGCTGTCGTCCACGGAGTAACCCAGGAGGGGGATCGTGCACTGGGCCTTCACGTCCTGTCGGGAGAGAAGACCGTTAGCCACATGATTGATTTCAAATGAGTAATCCTTTTTGTGGGGGGAATTAACTTTTGTTGGTGGTGTTTTACCTGTGGAGCTCCGTAGAGGTAGAGCACCAGACTTTCCTTCTCAGGGATCACGCACCAGACCTTCTGCCAGGGCTTGTTCTTCTCGCAGTACTGCAGGAAGCCACACATGATGCTGCTGCCGGAGAACTGAGCGGCCTCGATCTGCACAGGAGGAACCACACAACATGAGATTAAACTCTGATAGATGTCTCTGTATCCTAACATGTTTGTGTATTTAACTCCATCGAGGAGGTCATGTTTTCACCCCAGGATACACAAAAACTAGTGAACGGATTTGGACAGAACTCGGTGGAAGGATCAGACAGAAAGAAACAATTCACAGAAACACAGATTTCCCAGGGAATAGTTCATGGATAAATTCCAGTTATCAATACATCCTCTTCACCTCCAGTATTCCCTTCTTCTTCCCCTCAGCCAGCGTCTCTCCCTTCAGGATGGAGAAACAGTCCTTGCAGACTTTGTTCGTCTTGTTGCCGTCGTACTCGAGCTGCACCTTGTTGTCGGAACATTTATAGCAAACAACCTGGAGGAGACGGGGGAGACGAGACCAGTCAGTCTCACAGGTGATGAAGACACATGGCACTGGTCCACATGAGAGCTTCTGGGTTTACAGCTGTCCTCGTGAGGTCGTTGCTCCACTGACGCTCTCTGTGTTCATGCATTATGCAAAAAACAATGTAACTCACATATCCACAGGCTCTGCAGTGGTGTCTCCTCCGTGTCAGAGCGTTGAACGGCTCTTTACACATCATGCACATCGTCACTTCATTGTCACGGATCCATCGAGGGGCGCGCTTCCCCAGCTCCTTTTTCTGAATTAGAATAAAGACACAGGTCAACACGACTCGGCTCGGAGAAGTTCCACCTTGAGCGCACGGTTCTGTGACGTGACACTGACCGACACTTCCTCCACGTCTTTCAATGCGTTCTTGAAGGACTCGTTCTTCTGCTGGAAGATCTCAATGGTCTTCCTGAAAGCCTGGAGGAGACAAATCAGCATTGAAATCTTTCTGAACGAACTTTTGAAGTAAGAAAATCATGTAAAAACCATCATGATAGTTTGGTCTGTACCTTGACCCAGGCCGTCTTGTCTTGTTCGGAGCTGAGAAGGAAAAACAAAACACAGAATAAGCAACAAAAACAAAGAAATTCTCTTATAATTACACCAACATGGCAATTAGCTGAGGTCAAAGGGCTTATTTAGATTTACAAGATTTAAAAATGAACCCTGGGTTTGGTCACTATACTGTACGAGGTCCAAATTACATACAATTACATTCTTCAGTGTGGGAGGGGAAGGACATGTTTTGCACCTTTTACGAAGGTTTGCAACCAAACTTCTACAATAACAGAAAAAGGTTTATTTTAAAACAAGTGTCCATCCTCCTCTGAGCGTGTTGCTCACCTGGCCTGAAGCTCCAGCAGCCGCTCCTTCCCCGACACCTGGAAGGTGTGAGGGTAGTCCTCGTTGTGTGTCTCCAGGACCTGCATGCCGTCCACGCCGATTCGCGTCCTCACCGTGTACTTGGGTCCTCCCAGGCTGAACTTGGGCACGCAGTACAGCAGCATGTTGTTGAACTGGCAGGAGAGAAGAGGAGGAAACGTTAGAGCAAGAGTAAAGATCAGCGATCTTCTACTTTAGGTTTCTGGCCCTAAACTCTGCAGGAAAACTGAAACTACACAGGTGGGAGACATTCAGCAGGAAGCTAATGAGAAACTGGCAAAACATAATCATCTTGTAATGGAAGGAAAAGAGATTTGCTGATGTGCCCCTGATGTATTCTTACACCGACGTGTTCCTGGCATGAAATGTTTGAATTGACTCGTCTCATATTTCCCTGCAGGGCTCTTTATGAGACGTGTGAATGTTCGTGTGCTCGGCTCCTTCTCTCACCAGGTAGAGGTATCTCTCCATGGCCGACGTGTTCCTGGCGGCCAGCTTCAGGATGTGGCCCTCCTTGATGAACTCGTTGGACGGGTGAACGATGTCCTCCTCCTCTCCCAGCAGCTCGTAGATCTCCAACAGTTTCTTCAGATTATCCTGAAGAACGGATGGGACATTTGTTTGGGGGGGTTTGTTAGTAGCAGTCTGTCTTTTAATCATTAGGTAAAAGGGTTCCGAACATCTGAACTTACAGATTTCCGTATGGCGCTGTTGGAGTGAGTCGCTGCTGTGGCGATGATCTCTAACGATTCTGAGAAAAGAAAAGGAAGTGTTACCTAAATATGACCTGAGAGGAATAAGAAGGTCTCCCTGCAGAGAGATGATGAGACACTCACTCTCTGAGTCTCGTCGGTCAGGGTCGTCCTCAGGCAGCTTCTTCAGATAGTCTTTAAGCAGCATCTCATATCGAGGGACTCGCTGCACCGGCTCCAGCATGTGATGCTGCAGCGTCAGGCTGCCACACGCCTCCTGGGTCTGTCCAAGAATAACCAGCAAAACAAAATTTTACTTAACTTCACACATTTGCAGCATATTTGCAGATATGAAATATGCTTATTGGAAGCTTTTCCAGCCTGGATCCAGGTCCACGGTACCTGTATCTCCTGGATGATGGACTTGAACTGAGGAGACCGGTCGGTCCATTGCTTCAGCAGCTCCATGGCCTTGTCGAAGTTCTTCACGTACTCGGCGTACATCTTGAGGAAGGGTGTGAGTTTCTGCAGGATGTCCCCGATGCGAGGTTTGGACGCCCTGCAGGGGGAGGGAGGGACAGAGGGAGAGACAGAGGTAAGTCACTTATAGACATTAACAATCTATTGGATTATTAATCTTCAAAATAGTGAGTGTTTCATTTTGTAAACATGAGTTATTGGATATAAGGCTTCCCCATTAATAAGTGTTTTTATTTGAATAAAGTTTAGCTTTATACAGAGCATCTATCATCATCCCTATCATTTGACTCTCACCATTCTCCCATGCGTTTCTCCAGGTCCGGGAGCAGGAACTGGCTGTGGAAGGTGTGGATGGAGGAGATGTTGGAGAAGATGTTCTTCACCACGTCCACCGGGAACGTTCCCTTGTTGGCCTCCTCCATCAGCTTAGTGCAGAACTCCTGAGGAGTCACACACACACACACACAACACGCAGCTGATGAGCAACAAGTGGTTGAAAAGAGGCATTTCTGCAGTAAAAGTGAAATGAAAACGGAAAGACTCGCTTTGTCGGTTTCACATCACAGTTTCTCTGATGTGTTATAAGCTCTAGAGAAGTGCGGTGCAGATTGTGTTACCTGGTCCAGCAGGTTCAGCCGGGCTACATAGGCCTTCTCTGTCTGCAGCAGCTCGCTGGCGATCTTAAACAGCTTCTGTTCATTCGTCTCCTGAAAACGACAAGAGCTTGATTAAAATTAGATTTTGAACGCCTCTGAATTATTAATGGAGCTGTGAATGAGCTCGTGGGTGTGATCTGATTCTGTCAGCGACCAGTCCCGAAAAGACGGGAGATCACAGAGTTTCTCTGTGACTCATGAAGCCAAAAGAAAAAAGAAAAGTATTTTTTTTGTGTGTAGTTTTGCCCACGCACTAACCCGTGTACACACAACTTTTACCCTCACAAGCATTCACTATAAAACCTACATTTTGCAGAAGTTTGAGATAAACTGTGTCGAGCTCGTGATTTCACTTCAGCTCAGTTTCCATTCCTGCGTCTCTGTCGAGTGGAGCTTCCCGTCTCGCTGCCAGTTCCTGATTCGTTCAGGTGTCACTTTGAGAACTGAATTCACTGGATTGTGTTTCTATTTAAAAGCAAGCGTGAATACTGGAGAAACAAGAAGTTGCATTTTAACGTTCAAGTTTAACGCCTCAGTGACTCGTCTGCTGTTTGAGTGCAGCCGTGCGTTAAATGCTGTCTGGCAAACAGCAGCATGTAACGTGTTTGTGTGTGTGTGTGTGTGTGTGTATGTGTGTGTGTGTGTGTGATTAAAACTGTGGTGTGGCGGGGAGGGCACTCAGAACAGGAAGTGAAGAGGGGAAATGACACCAAATTTAAATAAAGACACAATAAAGTAGAACAGAGTTTGTGTGAGATGTCAATCATTACAGAGAAATACTCAAAATGATTCCACGAGCACGGTGACATGAAGTTTGACGTCTTTGTCGCCCGCCAGGAAAAGTTAACACCACGATGTCCAGGGAGGAATATTTCACACCATGCAACCCCCAAGGCAGTGTGTGGGGGGGGGAGATGTGAGTGTCCCGAGAGCAATTAGCTTTAGGTTTCTACATAATTCACCTGTCAGTGCAGCCATGATTCTCTAATGAGAGTCTGACAGACGAGTTCCTGTTTAGTTTTTTCAGGCGTATTATATTTCAGGAGAAGAAAAATGCAAATCATAATGTTTTTAGACAGTTGAACATAGAGTCAAGTGGTTAACGTTGTAGTTTAATCTTAAAGGTGCAGCCACACGCTACTTTTCAGATTGTGTTTTACAGGTTTTTATAAAAAAAGGACGAGACAAGCTTTAAAAACACAACTCATTTATACTAAACCTCGAAACCTCTTAGTGGGCTTGAAACCTACAAACTTACCACTTCCTCAAAAGACACTTTACATACTTAATCTTTTGTCTTCTTTGAATTTGACCAGATTCTAAGTAGATTTTTCAAATTTGCATGCATCTGGAGGCGCGGGGTTTATCATGAAGTCGTCTAAATAAGTGTCATACATTACTTGAGGCCAAACATTAGAACCAGGACGTCCACATTTGCAGAAAGACGCACATAAAAACCTCTGATCTGACCGATTCAAGGGTTAAAGAAGTGTTTTAGAACCAATCGAGGTTAAAGAGGAACCAGATCAAGATAAATCCAAACTGTACAAATAACTTTGATGAGAAATTCATTCGCGGGAACAAAGCCACTCAGAAGTAAACAAGACTGGAATGGTCACATGACTCAATTGGCTGCTAGATTTGATTTACTGAGGAAAACAACACCAGTGAAAACATGGGGACGGGTATTCTGGCCTCTGCTCTTCCTCCCTCTGGAGACGGTTGTTTCCCAGCGCTGAGAAAGACAGATCTGTCTCAACCTGAGATATTTATAATCTGCAGATAACAGCAGCCACCACAGGGAGTGGGGGTGGTGGTGGCGGGCGGGGGGGGGGAGTGAAACGCAGAGTCAGCTGCTCAAACGTTTGGAATCTACTTGGCCCTCACAGAAAATAACCCCCCCCCCCCACACACACACACACACACAGCAGTGAGGAATGACCCTACACACTCTGTAACTCAATCTGCACAATGTCCGAGTGACCCAGAGCTGAAGCAGATCAGACGACTTTAATTACACTGAAAGTCCAGAGTATAAATAAACGTTTGTTTGTCCGAGGCTCTAAACACACCAACAAGATAAATCCTCTGTTTCATCACTCTACCTTCTGGTCTGCGCTCCCCTCTTCACTCCTGTGCTCGCTCTCTGTCGCGGTCCCACTGTCCTTCTCCTCCTCGGTCTCTCCATCGGTCCTCACCGTCTGTGGAGCTGAATGCTCCTCGTCCTGCTCTGCTCCCCCGTCCCCCATATCTCCATTGACCAGCCCGGCGGTCTCTATCCGCACGCCTCCGTTCTCTTGCTGCTTTTTATCCTCCTTCTCCTTCTCCTTCTCCGGCTCCATCTGCGCTACCACCCCGTTGGCCGCCGGCTTGTGCTCATCCTTGACAGCGGGGGGGCGGTTCTCCTGGTTCCTGTCGCTCTCCGTCGGCTTCGGGCTGGGCCGGTGGGCCGGGCTGCAGCTGGTCGACTTGCTGACAGGTTTGTGCGGCGAGCTGTCTCTCTTGTTCTCTGTGCTGCTGCAGGAACGGAGGCGAAAGAGGCAAAAGGGGGAAGTGGGTTAAACACATCAGCAGAACAGAGAGAGTTGAACTGACGACCTGAACCACAGACAAAAGGAGAGAAACAACACACGACTACAGGAGGCTGTTGAGAAGCTGCTCCGCCCGGGCACGTTGATCTGGGAGTGTGGGACACGAGGGCGAGCAGGGAGCTTTCACATGTGAGTGTGAGGGTTAAAAATAAAATGGTGGAGATGCACAAACTTCCTTCTGTCTTGTGAGGCTGCGGAGAGGCTGCTGTAACGCACACGAAGACTGTGTGTGTGTGTGTGTGTGTGTGTGTGTGTGTGTGTGTGTGTGTGTGTGCAGAGGAGGAGGATTGGCGGTACAGTGAGAAGGAGGAGGAGGAGGAGGAGGAGGAGGAGTACGACACAGCTCCCAAGAGTGTGATTGATGCTGTCCTACTTACACACACACACACACACACACGCACACACACACGCACACACACAGTGAGACAACCTGCTTTATACATTTTGCTGCAACATCACTTTCACTCTTTGCTTGAACATGAATGAAACGTTAAGAACAGGAGTCGATTTGAAATATAGCACAGGAATGGAAACCACACACACACACACGTACACACACATACATACATGTAAACACACACGTACACACACACACACGTACAATGTCACCATTCAGCTGCTCCTGCTTCCTCTCCCGGCCGTCAGACCAGCTGTTTCCCACTAAATGACCCTCCAGACTTCCACTGTCACAGCTTCTGCAGCTCAGCTCAGTTGTGCTGATCCTCAGAGTTTAAAAAACCCGGTGATAAATCCTCAGATCCGGGGCAGAAACCTCCAGCACTGAGAAACACCCCCAGTTTTTGCAAAGACTTTACAAAAGAAGCTGCAGATCTGTGTCCAAACAATGGTAAAGTATTGTCACGCGACAGTCACTGTTGCGCTGAGTGCGACTGGCCGGAAGAAACAGGAAGTCTGTTATAAATAGAGGAACAACAACAGGCGGGTGAAACACTTCTGGGCTGACGGCCACTTGACGCGTGTTTAAAATGTGAAATAAGGATAATCTCCATTTGTCTGAGTTGATCAGCTGGGGGAGGGTTTCTAATACACAACACACACACACTGACACACACACACACACACACACACACACACACACACAAACAAACTCTCTCTACAGTTCCTCTAAAGCCTTCCAGTGCACGTCCAGTGTTTTTCTAAACAGGCCGAACGAATCACAAGCCTCAACAACAGCTCCAGTTGCCATGTGGCCGTCGAGGCACCACCGAGGCGGCCAAGTGCCATGTGAACCAGATTAGTATATTAGTGGGCTAATTCTGTTCTCGTGAAGCTGCGTGTGTTTTCTCACTTTTCTCCCACTAGAGGGCTAATCCCCACGGCCCTGCCTGGAGTGTGAACGGGACAGATCCACCATGTTGCTCTTATTAACCTCGTTTCACTGTTGAAACTGTGACGACAGGTGCAGAGGACGCCTGGGAATGGGAATTAGATTTAGTAATCCTGCGTTTAGAGCTCAGAGGCGGAAGTGAGTGAGGGCTACAGGGTGGAGGAGACGGAGTAGTGGGTCTGCTACTGTCGGATACTCCTGGGTTGCACTGTATGAGGGGGACAAGGGACACCATTGTTGTGCCTCTCATAGCACAACAACCCTAACCCTAACCCATCAACAGGCATCACTCACGTTCCTGGGGCTGCAGCTCCAATCCAAACTTAACAGAACAAGAAGTAAGACACAAACAAAAAAAGGGAGGGGGGGAGGACCTTGTAGAAAAGTCTATTATCCTGGATGGTTTAAATCTCCCTCTAACTGTAAAGGATCCATATAAAAAGCAGAGACCTTTAGGTTTCCCTGAGAGCTCCTACCTCATCCACCTGGGCTTCATCCCGCGACCCAGAGTCCGGTCCCACCACTGAATGAGCAGCCGCGTTTCCCCTCGTCTGTACAAAGCTCCCTTCATCCCCTCGGCTAACGCTCGGCTTGTGAAGGAACGGGCTAATCTGCGCTCGCTGCGTCTGCAGCTCTCATCTGAGCCACTATCAGTGAGTCAGGACTTTAATAAAAGACACTTCTGCTTTTTCTCACCCCTTCTTGAAATAGCCCACGTGAAGGAAACATGAGGAAAGGGCGAGAGCTTCCCGTCTCTGGGATTGCGTCAGTTTGAATGAGGTTGTTTTTTTGTTTTTATTACAAAACCCATTGAGTGACGTGGAGGGAGTTATTCAACCACAGCTGATGTGTCAACATAAACAAAATGAATTGGGGGAAGTTTAATATTCTCAGGCGAAACCACTTTTGCTGAATAATGTTATAGAAGATATTGAACAAATGATATCGCCACTCAGAGTATATACATAAATATAAAAACCTTTTTACCTGTTCTCCTCAAAGCGACTGATCAGGTCTGAGACTTTGGAATGTTTCTCTTTGGCCCTCTCCCGGCTCACTGCCGTCTTTCCTCCTCCTCCTCCTCCTCCTCCTCCTCCTCCTCCTCCTCCTCCTCTTCCTCCGCCTCCCTCCTCCATGCCCCGTCTAAGTGATGGTTTCTTGGTGCGGCCCAGTGGGGATGAGAGGTCCGTCACTGGGCTCTGAAGGTGCAGTGGCTTTGGAGGCACTGGAGAGAAGACAGGGGGAAATGTTTAACTGCAATTTCAACTTGGAGCTCAAGGGGGCGGTATAAGACATCCCAACAGATCCCTTATGACACCTGCTGCAGAACCACAGACTGTTTATTGAAGAACACGGACTTGATATGAGAGGAGCTGAAACTGTGGATTTTTTAAATATTAATTCAGCCTGGCTGTCATAGTTTCCCATAGTTTTATAATTTGTATAATTTATGGAATTTATGATAAATAATTGTTGTTGTTATTCTCTATTTGATCATCTCTTTCTTCTTGTTCTTTATTTATTTTTGTTAATTACAGTGCATTAAATTGTTTCTCGTTCAGATTGTTTATACAGCACCTCATACATTGTGAAAGATTCAAAGTGAAGTTTTGATTTGATTTTGTTTGTTTTTAAACATCCTAAATTGTCTTTAGTAAGTGACCTGGCTCAGGAGCAGGACAGAGAGGTCACTTCTATTTGACCTCTTGTTAATCAGGAATTAAATATTTCTAGTCTGGTTCATAGCAGCGGTAACAATGGCGCTTGTCTTATCTGTGCACAATGATTTACTGAAACCAAAGAGGAGCGAGGCTCAGGGTCCTCTGCTCCCTGGCCTGGACTCACTCCATCTATTGATTATATAAACTTTTGGTAGAATTACAGAGTAAATAAACACAGAGGGACAATGTTAGAGCTGCAGAAAGGTCAAACAGGGACTGAGTGTGTCACTACTTTCACGTATGATTCATCTGGGCCCTGTCACAGTTTCCTGTCGTCTGACGGCTCAGAGCGTCCGGCTGTTACGTTACCTTCTGGTTTAGACTGCAGCCGAGGCCTGCCGCTGGGGGCTCTTCCATTGACTCCCCCCCTGCTCTTGTTGTTCGTCCCACGGCTGGCCCGATTCAGACACGCCTGCACGCTGGGTGCGCTGCTGCGATCGCCCGCCGGACTACTGCCGAGAGCTGAAGGACAAAGAGACAAGAGAGAGAGAGAGAGAGAGAGAGAGAGAGAGAGAGAGAGAGTCCATTACAACAAGCGCAACGATCAATTCAGCATCTGTGGTCAGCCAGTGAAAAGAGAGGGATGATGAAACTGTAAATGAGGGCAGAGTGGTGAGAGAGTGACACACATGCATGAACCATGGGTCACAAAAAAGCTCTCCTGCAGATCAACTGGTGCAACCTCAGGTCAAATGATGACGATGATGAAGATATTGACATATTCAGATATATTATCAATGTGCATTCATTCTCTAACAATCTGAAATTCGTGTCTCTGCAGCATTTTGAACACGCAGCAAAAATCTCAGCTGATCACTTCTCACCATTCAAAGGAACAACACCTCATGTGAGGCTCAAACAGGTGCAAATGGATGAATCACATGTAGATCTAGTTATTCATTTTTACTTTATCTTTTCACATCTAGATTTAGCTGGAGACTCACTGTGGCTTTCAAAAAAAAACACACCCTGTCATAAACCTGTGTCCAATTCAGAGGAACATACTGAACTTCCTTCCATCGAACCCCCCCGACTGACAACCACAGGCCATTTAAATAGAACATACTGTAAATATTTGTCTCTGTGAACATGCTCATGCTAAACAGCTGCAGACCAAATATCGGAGCGTGTCAGACGGTTTAGGTTGATTATCCGGCTAATGATCCAGATCAACCGACCAGCTGGACCCAGATGGTGCAGCATCGGTGTTTAGAGAGAACACACTGACTTATTTAAGGCACAGTGTTTACAGGAGCCTAAATCCACTTCTGTCTGACCTCACAGCGCACACACACACAAACACACACACACAAACACACAGCCTATAGTAAGGCAAATGCCCGTATATGGAACTACATTGTCAGGAGCTACGAGGGCCCTCTCCTTATTCTACCAGCCACGAGTCCATTACTTTCCGTTTAGGTCGACCCTTTAAACGAGTGTGTGTGACTTAACGAGAGGTCCTGATAAATAGGCTGCAGCAGAAATCGATGTAGCTTCGCCCTCGACTAACTTGAATGGATAAACAGTGTGTGTGGAGGAAGGAATAACCCTGCATCCGCAAAAACTACAGCTCACGTCTCCTCTGTGAGGAAACTGCAAAATGAAAATGTTTCCATCGGATCCCAAATCATTAGGAGTAGCTTCATTTCATGATAGACACTCTCTTCTTGTTGTAAAACAGCCTATAGCTGAAAGGATCTCTTCAGGAGTTAGCGTCATTAACGAAGATAAATCTTATTTCAGGAATTCATATCCCATACCTGCTCAAATACAATCAAGAGCTTTGTGTTTTTTGTCCACTGAACAAGCAGGAAGCAGGAATATGACAGTTTCTAACCTTATCAAGTGTTAGACAACTCAAGACCGAAACATCTGGAGTTAGCGCTCCTGGCATCAAGCGTAAGAGTGATCTTCACAACCCGTTCTCTTTTAACTTGTTTTTAAATAAATGGCTGCTCAATATAGCTAGGGAACAGTTAGCTAGTATCAGTAACAGCTAGCTAAAAAGTGAGCAAAAAGCTGGGTGGGTAGCTAGTTCATTAGCTGCTCAGGCAAGCTGCTGACTAGATGTTGTCTTTAGGAAGCTGGTGTAAAGTAGTTTTATCTTTCATATCATCAGCTGTGGTTGGAGAGGTTGATGAGAGCCAATGGAGTCAATCAAACATTAAAGATGGCTTCCCTCAAACCTGAACAATGAACTAAAAGACACTTAAGTACAATCTGAGGGTGACTTTCAAATTTGATTAATTGTAAAAATGTTCTGAGTGCAGCTCTAATGAGCGATAAATATGAACAACTACTGTGAGAGTGAAGAATGTGTATTTGTTGTTTACTGTATTTGTTTGCAAGAATCATAAAGACGGTTCCCGGGGGCCCCATCACATTTCCTTTTCTCGACACTGATCTTTATCTTATACCGATCCTAAAACAGAAAGAGAAAGAGAATCGCCACAGAACCACAGAGGGACTCTTTCTATTTTTACCAACATGACCGTAATTAAAGACAACAGCTCGAGAAACCGTCTGAGTGGAAACGGTCCCACACCGAGTTTGGCAGAGCAGACGTTTTTAAACACAGCCTCAAAATCACCAATCAATCCCGGAGGCAGCCTCAGGAATCCCTCTTGATTACGTGCTTGGTTTCCCCTCACGGCCACATTGAGAGATCGTAAAGAAAACATCCAGGAACAAGTTGTACAGCATATTGTACATATGAGGCCCAACATGAAGTGGTCCATGTATGGCTTGGGTGGAGTTATCCTGGGATAATGCAGGAGGACCACTGTCCACAGCTTGTCTCTGTCTCCTCAGGTTGTTATTAACTGTGTCAAACACCCGTCCCTTCAGTTCTAAATCATCCCAGAGCAGCCAGAGCAAGTCGGGCAGGTATTTTAAGTGTGTTTAAATGTTCAAGATCAGAAAATGAGAGATGCAAATAGAGTATGTATGGAAATGCAGACCTACGCCCTTTGGTTTATTCCCTTGATGCCAGCTCTCGTGCACAATTGAGTGTAACGCTTTTATCTTAACGATTGGGGCCGTGAAACACAGATGTGTCTGTTACAGTACAAAAAAAATAACCAAAGAACTACGGCTCCTGGTGACACAGCTCATTCTGGCATCTTGTCATTAAAGCTGGCTTGGCACAAGTGACAGACCGCCGTGCTCAGTAAATTAGAAGCAGCCAGCCACCACCCTGCTGGGCCACTTCGACTCGCCTCCTCCATCTGTGGGAGCGGGGGGGGGGGGGGGGGGGGGAGTCCTGTCATCTGGAAACGAGACTCGTTCGTTCTGATTGACAATTCAAGCCTCGCCCAACGTCTCATATGCTGTCACTTTGGATGTGACTGCTACTTCTACATTGGTCGTCTCCTCTACCAAAACCGAAACAGTGCCGCTGTGTACCAGGAAGTGAGGAGTTGACAAATCAGAACCGAGACTTCACCTTTTGCCTCGTGTCCTCGTTGCAGGACGCTGAGACATGCAACTGCCGAGGTTACCGTTTTTTTTCCGAAGATGCTGAATTTATTTCTCTCCTGAGCCGAATGAGCCCCGAAGGCATCTGCCTCCACCTCAATAAATCCAAAACTGCACAGCGTGTGCGAGAGAAATGAGAAATGCTCTCGTAAAGGTCAGGCCTCTTTCACGCTGTAGATAAAAAAAGGAATTATGCACGGCGCTGGTTTGCAAAACGCCAAAGAACAAACTTATCTACAACCACGGAGACTATTTCCCTTCAAGGACCGAGCTTTAACAAATCTGTTACAAAGCGTCCATGGCTCAGCGAGTTATATTCCTATAAATGTGTGAGGTGCCGCAGCTTTAACGACATCCACATCCCTCCAGCTCTGCCTCTCCACAGCTGGAGAGGGAAGAAGAGTTTACTGCAAATCGACTAAAAGACGCTGAGGGACAAATATCTCTATAAAAAAACAGCTCCTGAAAATAGTGAATCATTCGAGCGAGAGCCTGAAATAGTTCCAGGCTCCAGGCAGAGCAAGGATCTGCCGACGAGACACTTTGGTCCAATGCAAAACAACTAAGGGATGGGTGGCTACAATTTTCTAGAATGACAGTTCACAGAAAATGAAGCGGACTCACTTCTGCATCATCTTCCTGGAACATGTGAGTTTCTGCACAAATATTCACAGTGATTTGTTTTGCTTCTTCTAAATCCTGCTTAAAGGCACATTTTCTAGGAGTGTTTTCTCAAGCCTGGGAGGGGGGGGGGCTTAATTTACCTTCAACTTTTACTTTTTTATAAAATTTTCGTTACTTTTAATCTAGCTCTAATCTTACTTACTGTTTTAATCAATGTATAATGTTTCACTTTGTTTTGTTATCACTCTTTTTTAAGCCGTAACATTTCACTCTTATATTTGTGCTCCATTGTTTTCTAATGTTGTCATAGCTTGTATTTGTTTCCCTTGTCGCACCTTGTAACTGTGTTTTGAAAGTTGCTCTATAAACAGAGCGTACTATTTGGTGGCAGCTGTGGCTCAGGAGATAGAGCGGGTCGTCCACCAGCCACTAATGACCTGGGCAGATGTGCTGGTAATTAACTGAGCTCCACTCAGGCTCTCATACAAACACATGCTCTGAAACAAAAACCCACAACCCACCGCGGCATTGCCACCTCACAGGACACCTGCCTTTCCTGTCTCTCACATGAGCGTTATCACACTGTCTCTCTGCACCTCCTCCTCACCCACATATGGAAGAATGTGTGTCGATACTTCAGAGTGACACAAAAGCAAAAGGCAAACCTGTGTGTGTAAGTGTGTGTGTGTGTCCGCACCCTGCCAGCACCCTGCAGAGGAGTGTCTGACAGTGTAAGACAGAGGCTTTGTCTTCTCGCTGCTGAGACACTCATATCCAACCTGGTCTAATGAAATGTCTGAAAGAGACTTCAACCACAAATTCTGCTTCTGCTTAATAAATGATTTGGCATATTAAAGATCGTTCTGCGTGTCCTCTACAGGAAACAAGAGAAGAGAAGTAGATAGAAGAAGCTGGAACCAACAGGCATACCCAGAGTTTTCTTATAAAAAATATACTTTCTTGCTTTTCTCTGTCGCCACAAATCAACCTGCAACTGTTACGTCATGGTTGAGGCACAAAAGGGTCAAAAAGGAGAAGGTTCACTGATCCCTCAGAGTCTGTTTACACAAGTCAGCAATTTGTTCTATTAAAGCCTCGGACAGTTTAGGAGTGTAAACACATCTCAGCAGATAAACAGACAGTAGATGCTGGTTTAGTTATAACACAGCAGGAGCGTCTACACTCTGCTGTAGATGATGAGAAATCAAACACTGCAGAGGAAACATCTCAGGTGAAAACACAAGCAGGAGAAATGAAATATTCTGCAAAGTCGAAGACTGAACTCACCCTGGGTTTGAGAGAGTGAGGAAAAGAGCTGTGGAGAGTCTCCTCAGTGAGTGGCCATGCTGTGTGTGTCTGTGTGTGTGTCTGTGTGTGTGTGAGAGAATGTGTGTGTGTGTGAGAGAGAGAGAGAGAGAGAGTGTGTGTGTGTGTCCCAGAAGAGCACTGAGTCTAGGTTCCATGCGATCTTCCCAGGCTGCACCGCCACTGATGAGTGACTCAGCTGCAGCGAACACACTCACCGAGCTGCACCAGGCTCCTCCCTCGCTCTCGCTGCCACACACCCCTGGTTTAAGTGGCTTTAAAAGAACACACACATACACTCTCCCAGAGGTTCGCACACACACACACACACACATGAGCCTCTGCAGCTCTGAACTCACAGGGGTCTGCACATGTAGAGGTCACAAACCAATGAGAGTCCGGCTCCAGATTCCTGCACAAACAATATTCTTCTCTTCATCGATGACGTGTGAAAATGAACTGCAGTTACTTAATCAGGAGATGTGAAATTCGGAATGGTGGCACATTGAATTCAGCCGTACGTGCAGAGAGCCCTCACAGGTACAACGTGATTAAAGTCTCTCGCTTGTTTGTTTCATTTGCTTTAATCAGCTGGCACAATAAGCAAACACATTAAGCAGGGTGTGAAGTCAGTTAGTTTGAGTAATGATTAACAAACTCCACAATGTAGAGGGACACACACACACACACACACACACACACACACACACACCGGCTCTCTCCTCTGCATGCCCTGAGCATATAATATAATTTTATTAACCACCATCATATTAACTTCTCTTCTCCTTCACATCACTAGTGCAAATATCTAAAGCCACAAAAACAAGGCAACCGAGAAAAAACGAATGAAAAACTAAAGCCCCTGCTTCTGCGTCACATAGATGTGTAAAGAAACAGGAGAACATGCAATTGGTAAAATCGGTAGAAATGTGTAGTAACACGTATAAAGGTGAAACAAAGATTTGATCTTAACTGTTATTTATAACCCCGAAGGAGATGTACCTTTTGCAGAAGTCGGAACAGGGAACTGCAACTCAGGCTTCTCCATGTTCTGCATCAGTCTTGTTCTGCACCTCGAGCTCAGAGCCGCGCACAGTGTTCTCAACTCTGAACTATCACACAGTAAAAAAAAAAAAAAACAGAGCCGCCACAGGAAGCCTTTATTTAAGTAACGCCTATAGCTCCGATGTGACAGACGCTAACTGTTCCTACCGTGCTATCTGTGACTGTGTGAAAGGTGCATGCGTGCTCGTGTTGCAGATACACGTCCGTGCATGTCAAACACCTGCATGTCTCAGACTCAGCATGAGGAGGAACGACCTGTCATTCCCCTAAACCAGTTGGGGAAGTGGAGATTCCATTCCCTTTAAATTCCTTTTTTGCTCACATGACTGCATTTCACACAAAGACAAGTTTCAAATCAGATCCGTTCTAGACAAATGAAACAAACATCTATGATCACAGCGCTGAGGATTAATCTTCCCACAGTGGGGGGGGGGGGGGAAGTAAAAACTGACCAAAGCTGCACTGGTCATGTCCCAGTCGCAGCCATAGTCGCAGTGTTTCCCACAGAGTTAGACTCTGCTTGTGGTGGTGCTGACCAGGAGGGTAAGGATGGGGTGAGTCGGGGCTATTAACCAATTTCTGCAGAATCCTGTGGCATTGTTGTGGGCATGGTCTCACTGGTATTCAGGAATCCTGCCTGTGGTGGTGTCTCAGTACTTCACTCACTGTCATACAGGGAATACAGGAAATGGGCTCGAAAGCTCCACGTTGGTATAAAGCCGACATTTACATGCAGCTGAACAGAAATCAGATTAACAGATTACTGCCCTCGACTTCTTCACATGTGGGATATTCGATGCTGAATCCTGAGGTCTTATGGGTAAATTTAACCATTAATCAATTCAGCTGCAGTAACGCTTTATTCAAACTTGTTTTCATCCCTCAGTTGTGCAGGAAAACCATTATTTCCCTGTCGGACATCTTCCCCTTGCACATGTGCACATACATCTTATAGAAATCCGGTTATCTCTGCAGAAATCTAACCCTGTTAACATGATTACTACAACCTGACTCTATCTTCCATTGGGTTTAATAGACCTTTTTACTGCAGCATGACGAGGCAAACTGGGATATTAAGTGTGTGTTTACATTTGAGAAGTTTTGTTTGAGGCTGCACTGATGAGAATTGCCCAAAGATATTTAATCTTTCCTAATTAAAAATCAGGTTTTTCTAGGACATTTAAATTTCCTGCTGACACAGAACAAAGTGCTGAGGCAGTCGCACAATACTAAGATACTGAGAAAGATGTGTTCAGACATGAACTCCATAGACTGTCCCAGTCAGACGCATTCAGACGCAACAACAGGAACATGTGAAGAGCAGGAGAAGGCAGGACATGACAAATAAATTGTGCTGCAGTAATCGTGTGTTTGTGTAGCACATCTGCGTCGGCTCTTATCCACAAAAGCTCTCGCATCTCGTTTTCTTTCCAAGTCGACATCTTTGTCTCATCCTGAGATATTGAACATCTTCAACACAGCCCTCTTCCTCACTGTGAATTTCCTCCTTTATTCTCAATTTGGCATTTTTTGTATCACTTCCTAGGGAGCTGGCAGACTGGGTTCTGAGCAGCCGACTCATACGTTTGCGTTTTCACATCCCCCTCTCGGACAATTTCAGGAGAATGTCCATAGATCTCACTTACATGTTCACACTTAAGCGGCACATAAACTCCACAATAAACCCACCATCTAAGTGTATCTGGTGCCCTACATCACTCTGAGAGATTAGACCGAGGGCAGATACACTGCATGTCTGGTTTTAACCTAGCACGTGAAGCATTCATTGTGTGTGTGTGTGTGTGTGTGTGTGTGTGTGTGTGTGTGTGTGTGTGTGTCGGTTACAGGGTGACGGATAAACATTATCACCGTGCATGGCGGATTAGCCACTTCTGTTCAACGACCCAGACTTTCTTCAGATTAACAATGCCTCATCCCCTAATCCAAGGGCCAGAGTGAGATTAGAACCCCCAGTGTGCACCGCACTATAAGGGGTGCAGGGGGGGGGGGCAATAGGAAGGATGCAAATGAATAGGGGAAAAAAACGTGATGAAAATAGACAAGGAAAGAAAAGATAGACAGGTGAAAAGAAGAGAGAAACAGAGAGGGGGTGAGACGGGTAAAAAGAAAGAGGCGAGAAAATGAGAGAAAGTGAAAAATAGGAAGGCACCAGGGGGCTGGAGGCAAGCAGCCATTCATCAAGATGTCAACTGTGCACCACACACACCTACACACACACACAGACACACACACAAACACACTCTTGCAGGTTTGTCGTAAAAATAGAGCAGAGAGCAGCAGCTTCCTTCTCACCCCTGTGTATCTGTGAGCTGCAGCGAGGGGAGCTCATGCTGCCCATTAGAAGTAGACGATTGCATTGGATCTGATCAAGTTTACCGAGGACTGAAACTCCTGGTGTGATATGAATTTCAAATGCAAATGTGCACGGGCCTCCTGCTGTGAATTCAAGCTGCTGACTTGAAACAAAGCTTTGCATCTTTACGATACCACATCCTACACGTTGCAAGATAAGGACGGACACATGTGGATGACACCAGTACCAGCAAAAGGAAACCAAGGTATATAAACAACACCACACGACTATGAGATGTGAAACGCTGCAGACTATTTTCAAAGCAAATACACTGAGACTGAAAGATAATAAATAGGTGCATGGGGAAAGAGGGGGGGGGGGATGGAAAAGGAGGTAGAGGATGATTTTTTAAGTTTCTTACCTCTGGAGTGTTCGATCTTCACGGCCACACACGCCTCCTCGTCAGCGCTCTTCGACTGGAAACACGCAGCTTTCCCTTTCCTCGCTGCAACACAACACAAGGCTCACTGTTATTGTCGTGTAGTGCGAGCACACTGGAGAACAGGAGGCTATTTAAATACTCGACCCGCATCTGAGGCAACTTCAAGCAATTTGAGGCAAGCCCATGTTTTATTTAAGAGGGGCTCCAACTCGGGAGGAGATGAAAATGAAGATGGTGGAGTGAGACGTAGGATGGTCCCCCCCCCCCAACATTTCATCAAAGCCACCGGAGCTGTGGATCCAGTAGCTGCATTTATCCACATCAGGTGTAAATTTGTGTTTGTTTTGTGCGTTTGAGAATGAAAAGGAAATACACATCCGTCCCTCGAGGGAGCAGAACCCTAATTAGTCTGTGATTTGTGGGGCATCGTCTGTGGGGAGAGCGAAGCCTCTTTCAACGCAGCCGTTTCATATGCACATAAAAGATTAAAGAGAAGTTAACAGCTATGATGGGCTCACATGAGTTCTAGTGAGACACACAAACAAAACACACATGAGACACAATTAAAAAGGCGGGTGCATGCACAAACACCAACCTGTGCTCTCACAGCCTGATCTAATATTGTGCATCAAAGCTGCACGTTGACTTTCAGCCACATGTGCAAGCGACGCACAACACAACACAACAGCTGCACAAATTAAAGTTGAGCTAATTAAATTTGAGTTGACTCAATTGGGCTTTATCCCTCTGAAGTAATGTGCCGGTAATGACAATGAAGTGACACAACAACACTCCCGACGGCGAAACTTATTTCGTTCTTTTTTATTACATTTTTTTTTTGAAGGGTTATTTTATTTCAAAAGAAAAAAGAAAATCAACTAACACCGGATTATCACAGCAGCAAAATGCAGGAGTAAATATTTAATCTACAGTATTTCTCCTCGCTTTAAGTTTTACACAGTTCAGTTTTATGCTTTTTCGAATTGTTATTAACGATATTTTATGTTCACAGTAACTGTCAAAATGCACTTATATGTTATATTGGTTAATTAAACACCTAACTATTTGAAGAGCTGCCATGAATTTTAGTTCATATGATTTTGAGGATGAATCCCTTGCCTCAGTGTGGAATGATTCGGGCCAGCGTCAGACATGGACGTTTTTCGTAGGAAGAAGACACCAGGAGACGTCATATTCAGACGCATTAACAACAACAGGACAAAGTCAGGAAGGATCAGGTGAGGGGGGGGGGGGGCAGTGGGTGGAGCAGCAGGAGACATGACGTATAAAGTCGGCTGTGGAAATCACGTGTTTCTGTTAATAGCACATCGACAACGACATCTTAGTCGACATCTTCTAAACGTCTCTTTTTCATCCTGTCTTTTTGTTCTTTTCAGTTTTTGCGTCTGTCACGAGTCATAAACATCAGCAACATGTCCCCTCGCTCGCAATTAATAATTAACCATGAGTGTCTTCAGTGGCGGAGCTTGATTTCATGATTGATTAAACAACACAAACTAAGACAACTCAGGGGTTTATATATCAGGTATTTATTAAAGGTTCAGTGTGTAAGATTTAGTGACATCTAGTGGTTGAGTTGCATGTTGCAGCTGAACTCCCCTCACCTCACCCTCCCCTCCCAAACATGACAGAGAACCTGTGGCGGCCTTCAGTCGTCATACAAACTCAAAAGGTCTTTAGATTGTCCGGTTTGGGCTACTGTAAAAAAAAACATGGCGGCCGTCGTATAGAGAACCTGCTCCTGATGTAAATATAAAGTATTTAAATTTAAAGGCCCATTCTAGTGTGAAGGAAACCACAATTTGTACAATATAGATCAAACACATTAATAAAAACATCACCACACACCCTGGTATTAATGTGTTTGAACAAGGACAAATTTACATGAAATGTTCAATGATGTGTGTTTTTGCCCGTAGCTCCAAAGATGAACTAACAATGAATAGCCTCACTGAATAACAGCGACTTGTACTCTGACAGATCTTTGTCGCAAAACGTTTGATCAACACACCGTCCACGCGTAAACAAACGTTCTACACAAAAAGTGTGTTTATCCACAGTATCTGAGCTGTGAGGAGACAGAACTGAGGCCGACATAATGGAGAGTGGATAATACCACGTAAAGGAAAAGTGAACTCAGCGTGGGGCCAAGCAAGAGGAGGTACCCGGTGTGTGTGGTGTGTGTGTGTGTGTGTGTGTGTGTGTGTGTGTGTGTGTGTGTGTGTGTGTGTGTGTGAGTGAGTGTGTGTGTTTGTGAGAGAGTAAAGGGGGGGTTATAATATCCTGGCTCAGGGATTAAAGGAGGGTTTTCTCCACCCACCATCTGGACTCCTCATGACAGCCCTGCCTGCTGTTCAAACACACATACACACACACACACACATGTACACATAGACAGACACACACACGCACACGAACTTACTTTACAGTTCATAAGTTTTAGCACAATCTGTTATATATAAGTTTCTCTATTCAGAGCATGAATGATAAGCAGCTTATCAAAAGCCTTGCGTACATATCAGACAGTTTTCTCTAGAGGAAACTACCACCGGTCACGTGATCACAACCATCACACACCTATTGTCTCCTGAGGTACGTGTTACCATGACAGTACTGAAAACACACACACACACCACACAAACCCACACACACACACACACACACACACACACCACTCTGTCAGACCATACGTGACAACATCCATAAAGCATGTAAAGGTGGAGCGAATGGGTCTGTGAGATTTGGGTATCGGGGGGTGGGGGGGTTGGGGGTGGGGGGAGTAAGAAGGAGAGGGGAGAGTCCACTGACCTGACCCTAAACTTCCTCTTCCTGTCTGTCAACTTCCTGTTTTTCATATTGTCCTCTTTTTAATCTGGAAGTCTTAGACTCTCATGAGAAGAGTCTTAACCGCGGCCGCCGGAGAAGCTGTGAGAAACCACACTGCACGTGTCCACATGCAAATAGTGGACGCTGGTTATCGGTTTGGGGAAGTGAAGTGCGACGCAGGCCACAACAAGATCTGAATACTGAGAATGAGACTGAAAGGGTCATATCTGACACTGTGGTGCCTCTGCAGCACGTTCGATTCCTGCCCCTTTGCTGCGTGTCTTTCCCGCTCACCCCCACCCCCCCCCCCCCCCCCTTCACAACAACAGGGGGAAAAAACAGAAGCATGTGAGAGAAATTGAGCGATTGAAAGTCATTGACGTCTGTGTCTCTTGCCAGTCAGCTGTCAGTTACAGTAAACACACACACACTGCACATACACTATAAAGCTGAGGGTATTAGAGGATGGTTGTGTAAGTTCATATTTATATTCAACACAACCTGATAACTTGGGAGCGTTCGCCCTTCAGGCTTCAGTTTATCGTAGACACACCTTAACAAAGGCTGCAAATTTTCCAGTGATCACAATCAAGGTAAAAACAAATGATCAAATATCTTTCTATCTTTCCCTGAAATGAGTTCACGTGATATTTCCACAGTATCACCATCACAAACGGGTGTTTTTTAGTTTTATTTATACCGAGCTGTATTGACAGGGGCTGATGAATCCACAGTGGGGGAGTTTCCTCGTGTTATCTGCCCACGTCACACAGTTGATGATCTGTGACTGTTATCAGATCTTCAGACCTCTGCAGGTAGTAAGAGACGCAGACTTGAGCCCGACTGCTGATTTATACGTATCGTCATTTTCCTATTCACCATAAATCCAGTATCAGTCGAGGAGTGTGATCAAACTTTGTATCCCATAATTCAATCTGCCAGCTCGACAGCAAAGGGAAGACCACTTTCACTTTTCACATCATAAAACATGGACAGGGGATGAAAATATTAGAACACGACACCAGTCAGATCAGAAATAAAAAGCTTCCTCCCCCGGCACAAAGGGCACAGAGCTGTACGTCATGAAACTATTGCATCTCTACAACCAAAATATGTTAGATATGTTGAAGATTTACATTCTTCAGCAGGAACCAATGAAAGATAAGTAATCGAAACTAAAAAACTGAATGAATTGAATAAATCAAACCTGAAATCACCCAAATCTGGAGATATCTCTCAAGCCTGCGCAGTTAAGAACTTTTGCTATTTTCACATATTTGAATTTTCTAAGCGGATTGAACAAACCCTTGTCTATTCCGACCAAAAGCTAATTCCCCGTCAAATGCAAGGCAGTAGAGTACAGATACAATTTTCAGTCTAAATCACATTTTTTATTTTTTATTTAATTTCATAAACGGTACTTGAACGTGTCACTGAGGTATAAAAATAGCATTTTCACAGGACGAGTCAGGAGCAATGATGTGTTCACGTTTGGCTCAGACAGACACGCCGCATGGTTAGGATGTTTTTAAGGTGACTGCTCCTTCACTGAATGATACACTTGTCTAGCGGCAAGTGTGAGTGTGTGTTTGTGTTTGTGTGTGTGTGTGGTTTCCTGAGATAAAACCAGGGCCACCTCCAGCGTTTTCTTTTTTCTCAGCGGTTCACCAACTCACCTCTGCACTGAAACCAAAACAAAGTGAATTCTCTTGTAGTTTCTTTTTTTTTAAAACAAAAGACAACAGTACCTGTGAGCACTCCTCTCCAGTACAGGTCCGTCCTGTCACACACCCGGTACTTCTCCATCACCTCAACCTCCTTCAACTCAGTTGTATCCGCAGGAACACGGGGACATTACACTCCTCTCGTTAAGCGTCCCTGTCCTCTGGTTGCTTCATGTCTGTATCTGCTCATAGAACCCGCTAAACTGTGTGTCACTGTACAAACCGGTTCCCTGGAAACCAGAGCCAACAGGTGAGGGAGGGAGGAGCGAGGAGGGAGGAGGGAAGAGGGAGGAGGGAGGAGGGGGGAGGGAGAAGTCGCCTTTCGCTTTTTAACCATTTCCATAATAATGCCAGTGCTCAAGGACAAAGTCACCCCGAGGTGGGGGAAGAGGAGAGGGAATAAAGGAGAGGGTGGAACAATGTAAATCGATGCTGAGTAAAGGTGAAGAAAGGAGGGTTGTGTTGTGAGGAAGGGGGAAGTGAGAAATATACAAATCAACCAGCTGCACAGTTAATATTTGACTATCTGCGCTACTGATAAAACTTTAATTATCTACCAAGCCCCTTATAAAACACAATGTTTAATACAATGAACCAAATCATGTTTTACCCTGGTGCATCCGAATTCTATTTCCGAAAAAAATCTGCCTGCGTAAAAAAACACAAACCTCCAATTTTAACCTCATCTGAATCCTGATGCATCACAACAGAGAATGTGAAATTAGAAATGCCAGAATCACAGCGGGGGGTCGACAGTTATCTTCCTATAATGATGTGAAATAGATACCATAGAATATATATGAAAAAGGGCCCGTTTCTGCCCTTAAGGACACAATAATGCAAAGTAACCTCATTTGCATGTCTGCCCCAGATTGAGATTACCACCGTTCAAATGTTACTCATAAATAATGGAAATGGCAGAATGCATTAATATGCCGAGTCACACCCCTTTAATCACAGTGAGGTTCAGGCCGGTGATGATGTGTGTGTGTGTGTCTGAAGGTTTTCAGGCCTGACACGGGAGATTGGGTTCTGAATGAGACCAGATGCGTCCGTCTCCTTTCTCCCTCTCCTGTCCTGTCCTTCCTTAATGGACAATCACCAAAGAGTTATGGTTTACTGCCACAAACATAATAGAGTGGAAATTAAAAGGCCATGTGAAGCCTTTATGTGACCAGACGAGACCCCACGTCTCCAAACACGGACATAAGTAGAGTTCAGCGTAACAATTCAATCCTGTGATGAATTCCTTTTATGGATAATGAGCCAATCAGCAAAGTATTTACAGCATATTTGTGGTGACCCCATGCGGAGCCTCTCATCTGTCCACCATCACTCTCCTTTTATTGAATCCAAAACGATACGAGCTCTAAGGGTGGAGCCAAAATAATGTTACGGGGTAAAAGATTTTCAATACAAGATACATGTTATTGGTAATAACCAAGAAATGTAATTGAGGCTCGACATGTTACAATGTAACCATTAACTATTATAATAAACTTTATTTTGGTTTCCACCACGTTCTCCAGCTCAAGTTTAGGCTTAAAAAGACAAAACAGATAGCTGAAGGTTTCTAAGACGCTCTTAGAGTTTAGAGGAAGAGTAGAATGATTCTTTGAGCAACAGTGATAAGTCACTTCAGATTGTTCTTGGATACTTCCTCTGGATACTTTAAATAAATGTATGTTCAAACTGCCAGGCTAAAACTTGAAAATACCCTGTGTTGGTTAACTGCATGTGCAACTAGCTCTTACAGAATTTGAGCTGACTGCATGGGGCCTGTGTTAGAAAGCAACCTAGCAGCACCAGATATCTTCAGTTTCAGCTACAAAACTGCCTGCACACTTTTTCTCCTCCTTGTTAAACATGTTCCTCTCATCTTGTGCGGACGCTGTCATGTCGCCTCACCGTTTCCCAGCATCCTCCCTGCAGAGCCCCAGCATGCGAAGATAAGCTTTTAGCATGATCTGAACACTGGCTCCCCGACCCATGTCTAATGAGGGCAGGCCGAGTGGGCGACCGGGTACGCTGCGATTCCTGAACCTAAAAGGCAGCCCCCCCGACCCACCCCACCCCCCGTTAAATACTTCCTGTCTGTACTTCAAAGAGGACACGAAGAAAAAAAGAAAGAGGACACGAGACAGATTGCTGTTTCTTGGTTGTCACTGCGAGGGATAATAATCCTCCAGAGAACCACAGCATCAGAGGTTCATGAGCTGTGCACCGTGTACTTCCATAAGTGATGTGATAGAAATTTTACTATTAGGGCAATGATTGATATGAGGAACTACTTTGATGTTTCGAAAGATAACAAATGTTGCCTGAGAGGTCAGGGTTGCACTCAAACCTGTTATATGACGTCCTCACTGACAGGGTCACCAAATAAAGACTTAACAGAACGGGGGATTTGTGGTTGTAAACATTGGGAAAGGGATTTTGAAAACAGATCTTACATTCCAAGGGTCTGAGAAAGAGTAGGTGACAGGATATTGGTCACCTATTGCTTAACATGAAAGAGGTTGACCGATAACATTTGTCTCCTCTCTAGGAGGGGCTTGGAGATGTATAAAGTGCTGCTTTTCCTGTATGTCATTGCTCATTGTATGAAATCTATTCCATGGTCTTGTACATTGATGCCGATCTGCAGATGTAGAATAAACTTCCAGAAAGACATTGTAATGACTTGTGCTTGACTATTGAGAAATTCCCATGACAGTGACCTCAGCAGGAAACCGTGAGCTGATAAAAGCAGAGGTTATAGGAAGTGATAAGCGAAGAGATAGTGGACGCTTCGATCGCTGGTCACTGAGAAAGACATCGATTGTTGGAGTGAGAGTTTGTGATAACATCAACGGGCAACTGTCATTTTCTCTCTCTCTCTCTTTCTCCATCTCTCACACTTCCCCCTCTTCACTATGCCCCTTTTCATTTCTCTAGTCTTTTCTTTCTCCTCCACCTCCCCCCATCTCCTCCATCCCCCCCTGTGACCTGCCCCGGCTACACCTCGGAAAACAGATCCCAGCTGCTGGGCGGGCGATCCCAAATGTGTCAATCAATATCCTGTCCGCTCAATCGCCTCGTGTGACCGGGCCCCAGCAGACCCGTCTGTCATCAAATGAACAGCAGCGTGCTTATTCATCGCTCTTTAATGATAAGACTGAGTCAAACGGATTTGAAATGTCTCATAAATAAGATGCAGATGCGTGAAAGTGACCGATATCCAGTATGAAAGATGAAAGACTGGTTTTACTCTGTGTGCTCAAAGCAATCAGAATAAATCCATGAAAAGCAATAATCTACAGTAGCAAACCAGCTGCACTCACATGTTAGTGTTATATCTGTGAAGTTGAACTATCGAGCCCCCCCCCCCCCCCCGAGGGTATTTCTTCCCACGATGAAGTCATGTTTCCGTCCGATATCTGTGCCGAGCAAATATTTACAAAAATAACCATCTAAATTTCCATCAGTTCAGCAAATTGAAATGACTTCCTGAAGTGAAAATACAGCTCCAGCTCCAAGAAACAACCCCCATGAGAAATTCAACCAAACTGATGCCTAGGTTGTTATCCAGTTTCTGGCTACAAGTCACTCCACCGGCTGACAAAATATTCCGAGGCCTTGAGTTAGAAGCGGAGAGCCACAACAGACGCCTTGTCCACAGAAGACAGCGTATGACATTTGTGAAAGGACATAGCGGACGGATGTGTTGCCGACAACATTTCAGAAGTTGTTACGCAATGAATCGTTTTGCAAGAGCGACTATATCAAAACTGTTTCACTGTTTACCCGGAAAATAAAGAAAAAAACTGTGACACAAGGGGACCAAGAAAATACAGGGGCACAATGCTGCCTTCAAGTGTTCACCATGTCCACCAGGACAAGGTTTCGGACATTTTTCTAAAATGTTCTTATTCCATAGTCTTTTTAAGTACCAGATTTCTTCATGTGTGGAAGCTATTGATAATTTAGATTGATGTTAGCAAGTCTGTTCTGCTCTTTATTCCATGCTAGCATACAAATGTGGGCTAATTCCGGCAATGACAAAGAACTTCTGACCTTCTTGTGGCCCGGACTAAATGAAACTACTTTGGTTGACATGCAACATTGTTACGGCCAAAACTACTGTGCAATGAGTACAATTTTGAGAAGTTCAAACTGTTGCATTTACCAAACACGCTGGTTACACCTTCAAACCCTTGTGTAACATAAAAATCAATACTGTTTGAAAATACAACATAGAAAACACAAAAAATTGTTGTTGCCTGTAATGTTAGAAATAAGTTTTTCCCTGTAACACCTTTATTCCTCATGTTAACACTACATCTCAAAACCAGGACACTATCACATCTGAATTCTCAGATGAATGGGACAACACGTCATAATGTGCGTTCAAAGCAAGTCATGTTAGCTTGGTTAGCTACAGTAGTTGATGTGATAGTTTGAATTGATAGATTAATTAATTCTTCATTCTGATCCGTCCTCATTGTCTCTTTGTTTATCTCCGATTGATCCCCGCGCATTGAAAACAGCAGAGACGCATCAATACTAAAGAGATTTGACTCTATGCATTATGAATGAAGTAAACATCAAACAGCGTGGGTGAACACTTGTGTTTCATTGTGCTCAGGATGAATGAGCTCTTCTGACTGGAGCCCATATCCTCGGCGCAGAGCTGGAATGCACAGAAGGACCCTGCGATCCTGAAGGCAACCCTGCAGGCCGAGCCCACAGGGCCGAGGCCGGGGGACTAATGAGGCCTAAAGAGAAAAGGGGGGCCTGATCTAAACTTCCTGTTTGGCTCCTAACGCTTCAGCTAAAATCACTTCCTCTCTTACTCATCTCTGAAGGCATGTTTGTCAAAAAAAAACATTCATGTAAACCTGCTCTGCACACTTCACAGTGCACATAACCTCAGTCAGCTGCTTTTCTGTTCATATGCATGTGCACACACACACACACTGACACACACACACACACACACACACACACACATCCTGCTAGCAGCACTTAATCTCACACGTCCTGGCGGAATAAAGTGTCAAACTGCATCAGCATTTCTGGTCTGTTTCATGCGGAGGCTCAGCAGAAAGATAAACCACCGTACACAGAGAGGACAAGAAGACAAGATGATCGGCCGCCACAGACGCTGCCGGTGAGACCAGAGCCGGACCATGACACAGCATTTTTTACTTTAAAGCAACACGAAAAGAGGAGGAAGCGAAAATACCCATGAGAATAAACTGAGGCTACCCGAGTATTGGTTGTGAAAAGGCTGTTAACTCTCCTTCCTCCTTTCAGCTTCTCTTTAGCAACGACTCCCATTTTGGGTCCCATCATGTACGTGGCCCCCTGCTGACTCCATGCCCGGATCGCTTCCCTCTGATTTCTGGTTACTTCTCAAATTTCCACTTAATTAGGCAACACAAGCTGAAAGCAGAGACGAGAGGAATGTGAAAGTAGAGGAAGAGGAAGCATCAAATCGACATATGCCTCTGCAAGCTGATCCCTCCGAACCTGATCGGAACATTCCCCAGACTCTGGTTATAAAGTATAGAAGAGGGTCCAGGGTCAGATCCTTCAATCTCAACGCCACACTGAAACCCAGCTCTCCATGACAATTGGAACACGTCTCATCTTACTGATTCATATTTGAGCCTCAGGAGCACCTCAGATATGAATGAGGCTCATAACCTCTATTTGTTTTCATCTGAGCTTTTGGATTTGCAGGGACTTCCTTTGAGTCTGGGGGAATCTCTCTCTCTCTCTCTCTCTCTCTCACACACACACCCCCACACACAGACACATAAACACAAACACACTGCCTCCAAATGCAACACAAGCAGCGAGATCTGATAACACCTCAGCCGATGCCTTTAAGAGCAGACGATAGAAAAATATACTGCTGCAGATAAAGGTAATGGTTTCAACTGCAGAGATTGTTATGGCCCAGTGAGTTACAGTGAGTGCACCCGGCAGGGAGATGTGGTGCAGATATTGTGCACGAAGAGAATTTATTGTCTTTAATGTTTCATGGTAAAGAAAAGATTATAACTGCAGCACTTCTGAATAAGATTGACTTTCCTCTGTGGACATTAGGAATCAGCAGCGAGTACCAGCAGCTGGGATTATGTACCATCAGGGGATCGATGATGACAAGGTGACTTAAAATCAGGTTTGTTTGCACAAGGTTTAGCAACAGCCACAGAATAAACACACACAGTGTCTCAAGATATACACACACAGACACACACACACAAACACACCATTTTCTCATTGCACACTGTGGACAGCTGAGGCAGATTACTCCAAATCACTGCAAATAGAGTTAACTGAGACCCACAGCAGCAGCCTCCACATGCATGTGTGTGAGTGAGTGAGTGAGTGAGTGAGTGTGTGTGTGTGTGTGTTTGTGTGTGGATATCTTGAGACAGCCTGCAGCTGAGAGGCTCAGCCAACAACGCCTTAAAGGAAATTAATAGACCCCAGCAGCCAATACAGCTCCCGCTGCTTACACACAAACACACACACACACACACCCACAAACACACACAAGCACACACAACCACTGCTACTTAACTACAGTACCTGCGAGACGATAACATGCAGTGATGGGATCTAGGGTTTGGCGTCTCTGATACTCCTCCCTTTGTTAAGCATCACTCTGAACAGACGACGAGCCTCTGTCTGTGCGTGTGTGTGTGTGTGTGTGTGCGTGTGTGTGTGTGTGTGTGTGTGTGTGTGTGTGTGTGTGTGCAGAAAAGCAGAAAAGCAGAACAGCATTTCATTTTCTCTGTGGTCATGAACCAACCACATCTTGGTCTGAGCCCAACGCCTCACCACTGCGTCCGTGCACATGGTGCCGATGGGTTTGTAAGAAGAGAGAGAGAGAGAGAAGCACTAACCTGAGTGTCCGGTACAGGAGATTAAATTCCACGCTGCTAGACTGAAGCGAAAGGACCTCTCCCTCCTCTCCTTCCCTCTTCTCTCTCTCTATCTCCCTCTCTCCCTCCTCCCTCTCTCTCTCTCTCTCTGTCGCTCTGCTGCTCGCACCGGCAGGTTCAGGCTTGTGTTGAACTGCTGCTTCGCTGCATTGGTTGCATCCTCCCTTCCTTCCCTCTCTCTCTCTCGCTCTCTCTCTCTCTCTCTCTCTCTCACACCACACACACACTTGGACGCCGAGTGACAGCCTGACTCGCCCTTTCACTCAATCTCCCCTTATTCTGTGATGCTCCTCTCCTCTTCCACCCTCTCCTCACGGCTGTCTCTCCATACGGCGGGTGAAGATAACCACATTCCAGCGGAGATTGGGGCATACAGCGGGGGAGCGACACTCGGCCACAGAGTAAAGCCCCCTCTGTGTGTGTGTTTGTGTGCGTATACGTGTGTGTGTGTGTGTGTGTCGCAAGGACAATCACTCCCATTGTGTCGGGTGAGGGGAGGGCCAGCGAGAGGGGGTGAAGCCAATGGCCGCACTCATCTGCTGTCCCCACTGCTGCTGCTGCTGGTGGCTATAGCAGATATAGGTGCAGAGTGTGACACAATACAACCCCCACCTCTAGAAAGAGAAGGGTGGAGCAGGGTGGAGGGCGGAGGGGTGGAGGGCGGAGGGGTGGAGGGGTGGCACGTAGAGAAAGAGAGAGAGATGATGAAGAACTGATCTGTCCGTCAGAGAGGAGAGGACTGGAAGTGGAGGCACCATGTACACTGGGGGAAGTGGAAGGTAGGAGGCCACCCACTCTTTTTCCATGACAACTAGAGCAGTCGCTACACCCCCGAGATCTATGAGGAATATTCACAGAGAATACAAATGTGATATTCTTGAAATGATGAAGACAGTAGAGATGCACGTTGAGTCCAAATGTCAACCGAGACAAGTCCGAGTCAATTACGTCTCGAGCCCAAATAGGCAAACAAGTCTTATAGGTCAGCTGCAAAGTCAGTTGCAGTTAAAAAGCTCAAATCTGGTTCAAGTAAGGAAAGCAATGGTTTTATATTTAGTTTTAACTCTTTTCATATTTCAGTCTTTTTTTTCTCCTGGAATTAAAACATGTTGCCGATGTAATGACTCCAGATCCGGCCTCAGATTGCCTGAGTGCTGATGTACATGTTAGAGCAGCCGGTCGGATCATCATCTTTGCTTTGCTGATGGAAACCCGACCAGTGGGAGCTTGTTGTCATGCTTCAGCTTAAAGCTCTGCAGGATTTTGCAAACCTGCAGACTCTTTGCCTTTCACATGTGAAGAACGCAGCAGGAGCCTCTTAAGATCCCATTATTCCTGAGTAGGAGTATAATGAAAAGATCCTTGAATCTTTGAGTCTTCAGTTACTTGAATCAGATGCGTTCACAACAACAGCAAGATGCAGAACATGACGTTTAAAATCTGCTGCAGAAATCACAGTTTCACATCCGTCACGTGTTAGAAATGTCATCGACACACCCGATCTCTCCCTGTGACAGTGTCCTGCTGTTTTCTCACATGCAGCTCACTGGAACGTTCTCTGGAAATATCCCAGAGTGGCTGGAAGGAAAAAAATCTGTAGAATTTCTGCACCGACTCGGACATTTGCGTTCTCTCATGCAGCCCCTCTGGATTATTTCAAGATAATGCCTGGAGGTCAGTGCTTGTCTGAAAGCAGCATTTGTCTAATCTATTGTCTATCAGACTTGACCTGGACAAAATGTGAGACAGGACCCCCCCCCCCCCCGACTCAATACCACCGGACTATAAAAGCTTTTCCCCCTAGGCCATAAGACAATTCACTAAATAATGAAAACCACCCTGTGCAATGCAACAACCATAAATCTGTGCAATATTAAGTATTCAGCCTTCACTACATCACATATATATTTCAAATATCTGCTCCTTTATGTCCATACAAGTATTCTTATTTCCTTGTTATTCTGTAACCGTATACAAGTATTAGTTTTTATTGTAATATTACTGTATTTTGTGACTTTTTCATTATCCTGACCATCTATTTTTGTTAATGGAGCTTTCCTGCAAATGTTTTTCACTCGTTTGTATTGTATGAATAATGTAGCAAATAATAATAATCTCAAATGTTGAATCTTCATGTTTTGGTTCACAAGTCTCAAGTCGAGTCAACGGGAAATCAAACGTCAGCAATCAAGTCCAATTCAAGACTTAAGATCAGGTCTAAAATCACCAGCTCCTGTAAAAGCCTCTGAAATATCAACTCACTTTTTTTTAAGGTTGACGTCTTTACGTGTATTTTTACATTTTTGGGGTTTGAGACGTTTTAATTAACCCAGTTGTTTTAGAAAACTTGTCAGTGTTTAACTGAAGTGAAATTATAAACTATCAAAATGCACCCTATGCATGTAGATGAGTCTTCTTCCTCTCAGCCCACTGTCAGAGCCGTGCTCATCAGCTGACAGCAGCGTGGACAGATCTGTGCTGTGGTTGGCTGAGCAGGCTGAAGCGTTGACATGCTGAGAAAGTGTTGGTGTTTGTCCTCCAAGTGTAAAAGCTGTCTGTGAAAAGGACCTCGAGGCACAAAGAGATGTGACAGTGACACAGAGAAGTGTTGTGTTATCAACTTGTGTGAGGACACATGCTTCTGTTAGAATGTGAAGCAAATCCAGAACCAGTCAAACCACAGACACTCAGCTAGAGTGGGGACAAACACATGATTTCCCCAACAAAATTTATAAATGTCATCTTTAAATGTTTAACTTCTACCCAGACTGACTCGGAGCGTCTCCTGCTGCGTTCTGCTTCTGTGAAAGGCAAAGTTTGGAAAATGTCGGGAGCAGATTTTCTGAAATCGGCTTCACTCCGTCCATCTCTTCACTAATTCAAACTGGCAGCCATCACAGGCCTGACCTCCTTTCTTTCTCCTGCAACCATCTTTTCATCCTTTTAACTTCAGCTTTCTGAACCACCTCTTCCTCACTGACGACCTCCTCCTCCTCCTCCTCCTCCTCCTCCTCCTCCTCCTCCTCCTCCCTCCATCTTCATCTCACTTCCTAATGTTTCCCTACAGCTGAGGCCGGTCATTTTCTCTATAATAACTTTATTGTTCACTGCCAGACGTGGACGCCCATCAAAATGAAATCCTTCTAGCTCACATCCGACACACACAGACACACAGACACACACACACACACATACACATACACACTCCACTAGTCTCACAAATACCAGGATAGGCCTTCACTGTATGAGTGTGTGCAGGCCTCATTACTATGTAATTAGTGACCGGAAGGCAGAGCAGGCAATAACTATAACCAGACCTCACCATCAGATGTATGTGCCTAAGTGTGTGCATGTGTGTGTGTGTGTGTGTGTGTGTGTGTGTGTGTGTGTGTGTGTGTGTGTGTGTGTGTGTGTGTGTGTGTGTGTGTGTGTGTGTGTGTGTGTTTGTGTGTATGGGTGTGCAAACCATATGCAGGACATCAGGGTGCGACATGTGCTCTGTTCCTTCCTGACCATGCACTGCAGAATCATTACCACCAGCATGGCACACACACACGCACACACACACACACACACACACACACACACTTAAAGCACACACAGACACACAGAGGTGAAGGGTCCATACTCTGAGTTCACTTTGCAGTACTCATAAAACCGCGGCAGTTAAAACATCCGCCATTAATGAGCAACAGGAGAGTAGAGAAGAGGCAGGAGATTCTCTTTGCTGGATTTACTTTCACTGATAGAAGACAAGGTCGAAAGGTTCCGAAGAGATGACAGCTGAGAAAACATTAAGTGTAAATACGACAACTTTGACCTAAGATCCTATTTCCTTCTTTTTACTTGAGTGTAACTGCTTTAATTCAGCTCACACATCGGAGCAGTTAACGTCCATCAACCCTTTCGTAGAGCACGGATCAGTCAGACTGGTAGAGGATGTTTAATCTGGTACAGGATCTGTTGTTTAGACTCAGTCAGTCATTCGTCTGCTGTGTTCTTCACATGCAAAAGGCAGATTTTGGAAACTGTCCGGGCATTTTCCAGGAGTTCTTGTCTGAAAACCACTTCAGAGGAGAATGGAATTGTTACGGGTTGAACATTTGAATAAATCAAACCTCTCAAACGAGCCAATACGCTCATTGATTCTTATCGGCCTATTGTTTCCATGGCGACACTGTCCTGTATTGTTGGTTTCCAGACTGGGAGTAATGGGCCTGTTTACATATTCACCGAACAATATTCAATTTGCCGGAGTGAGCTCCCAGGCACAGATACAGATATTAACCGTCATGCAGACGTGTGGAAAACAACTGAAATCCCTGGATTTTGAAATTGTACTTTCACACACACACAAAAACACACACAAGCAGTGAAATGAATGCAGACAGAGAGGCGACAAATACACTTGGGATGACAAATGCTATCAAACACACTGCTCGCTGGCAGATAAGCCCGTCCTCTCTGTGAATCCGCCGTCACTGTGGCTTAAGGATTCCTTCCCGAGTCGCTCCACACGCTCCCTTTAAACCAGCTCGGTTGGTATCCCTTCAAAATTCATGAGGTAATGAAGAACATCGTGTAAAGCAGCCGTGTCGGACGTTTCCCTGCACCTTCTTTCTGCCGGCGTCAGACTCTCCCTTTCACAGTCGAGTGACCCTGAAGCTCTCACAAGCCTGGACTCGTCCTCACGCCTCAGAGAGGGAGGATGTGCCGGCTCCAGACGGGACGGTTACCGACCGACTGAACTTACATTCTTGAGTGAAGAAGGAAAAAATGGAGCCACTCAGGCTGCGAGGCACAGAAAAACACGATTAAAGCTCACAGATGTTGAAAGTAGGATTGAATTAAAAAATTTAATCCATGGTTTATTTATACGTTTATCAAATCTAACGACGAATTATAAGATAATAGTTGGGATTTCAGCCATTTTCTACCAGAATTTGAGGCAGTCTGCACAAAGTCTAACAGTATTAGACAATTTGGGCAGTTGACATGGATTAAGGATATTAAATCTACTCTTTTAATAATGAATAACTGAAAATATGATTAAATAAATGCCTTTTTTAACTTAAAATGAACTAAACCCAGTATTCCCTCCTATTTTAGCTGATGTGATGATATTTTAAATGATTTGATTCAGTGTTAATATAGAAATATTGATTAGTTCTCCCATAAATAAATTGCCGCCCAGGTCATTTATCTTCTTCAGCAAAGGGTCTAAAAACCAGGTGATACAGTTCAGGTGGGATCAGAAGCAGCCGAGTGAGTCTGGCCGCCACAGGCAGGAAATGCTCCGATGGATCGTATCACAGGAAAGTTACAGATAACATTTATTTTTATTTTTTTATCTTCAAATGAAAACCTGAGCTCGTCATAACAGCAGCTCAGTGTGAGAGATATTTAAAAACCTCTCCCTGAACAGACTCTCTTCTGTTTGACTGCAAAATGAAGAGCTCATCAACATTTCACACTCTGAGCTTTTTCCGTGTTTGTCATCCAGATCAGTAATGAGTCAATAAAAAGGAGAAGCGCCAATATAATTCAATTAAAAACAAATTGATCCTGGTGTCGCTCAATCCTGAATAACTGCATCACAAATGGGCTTTTTAAAAATCTTATATAACCTCACTGTTTTATATGTGCATATATTTCCCCTTCTTTCTGTCCTTGTCTTCTTTATGCCTCACCACCTTCCACCCACACACACACTGCCCATGCACCTCACACTTTTCCCGGCTCCTTGCTGCCACAGCTGGTGTCTCCCTCACCATCTCCCCTGTCTCTCTATCACGTCCACCGACCACTCATCACTCCGTTGCTCTGATCCACCTCTCTCTCCACCATCCGTCTCATTCTTCTCTCTCCTTTGGCCTGAGAGGAGAGGAGGTGTGTGTGTGTGTGTGTGTGTGTCTCTGTGTGTGTGTATGTGTGTGTGGCTGTGGGCCCTTACCCACCACATCTCTATATGCATAGAACTGCGGGCCTTCCACACACACACACACACATCATTAATTAAACCCACATCACTTAGAATGTGTGCACACGTGCGTGTTTGCCCGCACAAGCACACACACACACACACACACGTGACATGCACAAACTGCAATTCAGCCCTCGCTGTTTTCATTGACTCCCCCCTCCTCCCGGTGCACCACCCACATTATGAAGGTCAATGATGAGTGATGGGTATTGACGCACACGTTTACAGATGCAAATGCACACAAGAACAAAAGCTGCAAAGAAACAGCAGACAAGGTACACACGCAAATGTTCTGCCGCTATACCACAACAAAGCACATCTGTCGGGGGGGCATGGCAGGCACCGGGTCGACATCTGCCCCCGCGGCACCGCAACAACACACGTTGGATTGGTTCCCGAAATCAGCCTGGTACACACACACACACACACACACACACACACACACACACACACACACACACACACACACACCGTCAGTCTGCCCCTGAAAAAAAACAACAACAACCTCCTAAAATCGATGCTGAGTGTGCAGAGTTTCATGCTGCGAGAGACGGATAATAACGCGGCCCCGACAATCACATCTACGTAGACACCGAATTGATTAAACAATTAGTTTAGTGCGAACGTTTGAAAAGCATCTCAGCGCCAAAAGATTAATTATCCACCGTATCTTTCTCAGCATTCCTCAGAGTAAACACGGGGAATAAATCCCACGTTAATCCACTCTGAATTAACAGGACGGGGGTTGAAAGGGATCACTGAGTGAATTATACTGAGTGCATCAGTAGCAGTGTGTGTGATCGTGCACCAAACACACAGGAGTCAAGTTCAGGTACTTCTTTTTAATGACGTTAAAATAAGAAGGTTTACAAAGGAAAGAATAAATGAATTAAATGGATTATTTGACATGTTGTATTGATTCTTGGTGAAATTATCTTATTTTCATTACCGTGCACATTGTGTAAAAAGTACTGTGTGTACTTTGATTTTTCCAGCCCTGCCAGAACGTTCTCACCTTTCCACTCTGTCTGCTTGAATCACTATTCTGCCGGATTTGCAGATCACGTCCCGGCAAAAACAGGATCGACCACTTTCCCCTTCGACATGATTTAACGCTCTCACATCTCAAATCACATCACAGCAGACTGAGCTGATTCTGACTGATGAGCAACGTGGGAAGTTCTTCATATTTCCTCCGCTTCATTATACCACCGTGACACGGAGGTAAATAACTTTGAGGACTGGTTGGATTCCATTTGGCTGCCTTCAGGTTCTGGGTTTTCTGTGTTGTTCGTGCTGACTCACTGTCATGACTTACTGGAACACACCAACAGAAACAGCCATTGTTTGGTCATTATTGACACCAGTGCTTTTTCCTGTATGACTAAGTACAGCATCACTGTTCTAATTGGCAAAGCCCCCCATTGGTCACAGTCAGAATTGCATGTTATAGATGGAAACATCAATGGCCTGCATTTATGTATTGTGCTATTCTTGCCTGAGTGACCACTCAAAGTCACAATCACCCATTCACATTGATTCATTCATCTATATCCAGCCCCTCTTCAGCACTGGGACAAATGTATGGATGCAGACTGGAGGAGCCGGGGATCGAACCACCGACTTTCTTGTAAGAGGACGACCCGCTCTACCCCCTGAGCCTCAGCAGTCCCATCACTGCTGGTGTTTGAAATGTTGACTGTGCATAGAGTTAGAAAATATTTACTCATAAATAAATAAAACATCTAAATACGCCCACAGCAGAAGTTTTCCCTGTTTACGTGTAAAATAAAATAAACTGCATGATCAGATATCTCCAGTGAATCTCGGTGGTGAATACACGTCTCAGAGTGTGTGTGTGTGTCTGTGTGAGTGAGCACACAGACACACACCTCCTGTCACTCTATAAGGAGATGGAGAGAGAGAGTGAAATAACATAAACAGCCCCAGGGAAAAACAGGTGAAGATAAATAAAAAAAGAAAAATGTTGTCTTCCAGGAAGCACTGACACGGCAGAAGAGGCTGAGAACCACAGCAGCAAAAGTGAAAATAAACAGCAGAGTTAAATTTAGCTCAGCATCTTCATCTTCATCCGTCTCCACGACTTTCGGTTTGCCTCCACACAGATACTCTCTTATCTACTGAGAACATACCGTGCTGTTAACGCTCCATAAACCTGAAGCATGAGATTCATTAGCATCATAGGGAACACACGAGGAAGTAATAGGGGAAATTAAAAGGTAACAACGCCAACAGGAACCAGTCGAGCCTCTCAAGGCCAAAGTGTTGATTACACCATGCAACTAGAATGGTTCCCAGTAGATCTCGTAACTCCACCAAGGCCCAACAGCCTTGTGAAACCACTAGATACAGATTTGTATTTAGATCTGCAGCTAAATGCACACAATCCTAAACATCAGCTTCCTAAACATGTCAGAGTTTTCCATCAAGAGCCATGAATTATTCTTTATCAACGAAAAACTCTTGGATCTGCAAAATGTAATGGGTTCACATCCTTCAACCAGGTTTCATGGTTATTCGTCCAGTTTTTATAATCCTGCAAACTAACAGACAGACAAAGCAAACGCAGATGAAACCTAACCACCTCAGCAGAGGTAATAAAAATGAAGGGTGAAGCAGATGTTTGCACAGTCCGACTAGAAATTGGGGTAATAATGAAAAGCCATGTTCTGAGAGTAGTGTGAGAGGAGAAATGAAAAACGCTCTCAAATTCCTACGTATTCAAATGGATAAGTGCAGTGCAGTTTAAAAAAAAAGGACAATAATACCGTTATTTATAGTAAAAAATAGACCTGTTTTTTCAACAACCAGCTCATCAAGGAAAGGTCACAGGTTCTGTACTTCCTGGGATCTCCGGCAACTCAAAAAGAAAGTTAAAGGTATATCCAAAATGTGACTGTGATTTCTGCATTTGTCAGTTTTCTGTTTCCATCAGTTTGGTGGGCGTCGCCCCAATCAGCAGTGCTGTGTATAAAAACCCCACCTTATTAAAAAGGAAGTCCGAACAATGGATTCTCAAGTTCTCCATGCAGCAGCTGCTGTTTTGATGTTTGAAGATGTAAGAGGCAGATATTCCAGACAGCAAAAACACATTTTGAAGTATTAAACATGTATTTAAACCCACTTCAACAACCTCTGAGATTTCATCCACAAGAAGCTTGCATCTCAACAACGTTCCAATGAACAACATTTATATTAAAATAAACATTTTGCTGCAGTTTGTCGGAGCTGAACGCAGAACAGGCCGACTGCTCCCTGTGACTCCGCCCACAGAACCGTTACAGGAAGTCAGCTCACCTGCAGAACTCTTTCAGGAAATAGAAAAACACCTGAAGCCTCATGCTTCAAATGTTTGGACTGAGGAAGAGAACATGTGAGTTTGACCTTGTTCGATGTTTTGTGAGTAAACGTGTTTGATTCATACTCTGGGTAATTTAGTTGATATTTAAGTAAAAGTTTTTACTTTAGAAGATCTAGAGTTGGTACTTAGTTTGACCTTTGTTTGGTTGTTCCTTTCAATGAAAGATGTCTGTTTACAGGTTGATTTTATATTGTAGGTCATCTTCTGTTGTTAGAAACTTTCCAAATTATTCCAAAACAAAACTGTGGATTGGAAACTTTGAATCTAATTAAGTTTTCTTGGAACCAGTTAATTGCAGGTTTAACAATATTCAGCTTAATTATTCACCTTAAAATATACTATGTGTGACATAAAAACACTACTGATAGTAATTTATATGCAACACAGGAGTTACTTCATCCAGAAACAAAATATTTAATGAGGCCACTTCATTTCTTTCAACATTATATACTTTGCATTTGTAAAACAACCTTATCAGCGCTCCCTGGTGGCAATTACTTGTTATTGATAATTTGACATATAGTGTATGCTGATGACTGACCAATATATTTCTGCGATAAGGTAATATTAAACAATTATCAATAATACTACATAACTATATTCTGTTTGTCAATATCCCCTTGTTTTTGCTGATTATTAATTACAGAAGCTATTAACCCCCAATATTCACCTTTGGCTTTCTTAAAGGAACAGTTCCCCCGTAAAAATCTGTTGTCGTTAGGACCAGGGAACACTGTCAAACTTCTCACTCTCAAACTTTTCACAAACTCTCTGCTTCCCCATGCAAGGCTCCAGTACAAATACACAAAGTACACAAACTGATGCCAGCATGTTGTGTTACTGCTGCTTGTGTCACCCTCTCCCACGTTGAAACAATGAGCTCGGTGAAAGGACTCGGACTCACTGCTGTTCCCAGCCTTTTCCTTCCTGCCAGTGAGAATGAAAGCAGAAAGCCCTGCACTGTTTCCTCCCCCTCTGCTGTTAAATCAGGGTGATTCACCATTGCTCACCAACAACACACACACTAACACACACACACACACACACACACACACTACACCCGAAGAAAGGTGCATGGTTGAGGGGTTGTGGAGTAACAACACACACACATACACTTGCCCACGACGCTTCATATGGAGACACACAACTCAGAGGCAGCTGGGTAACAAGACTGGGGATTTTGCCAAAAGGCCAGAGTGGTTGGACGAGGGTCTTAAGAAGGGGAACTGGTTCCCAGGGCTCTTAGGACAAAACCGTCTTTTTTCCATCAGGGTGGATTTAAATGTCCCCTCACACTCTGCTGTAAATAGCTCCCCAGCAGCAGGCCGGTCCACATGGAGGTCAGTGCTGCGGCTCAGTGAATCAACACACACACTAAACGTTGGTTCTGGTTAACAATCGACTACTAACGACACCTCTAATAAACTATAGCGACACTCAGTAGAGCTCACACATCCAACAAGGCCCCACAAAATGCACACACTCATAGATATCCGAACATCTTTTTTTCCTGGATCTGGATTTGTAACCAAATTGTGTGAGTTCTTCAATGATGAGAACAACATCCGTCCACCAAGTTTTGTTATGATCCGTCCAGTAAGTGTTGCGTAATCTTGCTCACAAACAAACAAACAAACCAGCCAACAGGGGTGGAAACATAACCTCCTTGGCAGAAGATTTACATATGCACACTGCAGAGAGGAGGAACACTTAAAAGATGATTCACTCTAGTTCTCTGCAGCTTCTTTCAGAAACCACACGGTCGGAGGGAACATCGGATCAACATCAGCAGAGTGAAAGATTAATGGGGAAACGTGGGAGAGCAGCCAGATGATGACATTAGAAAATGGATCCTGCTCACATGGTAGAAAATAATGGATTTAGCAGAATGCCAGTCAAACAAGGACAACGCAGCAGCAGGGATGGAACGAGTCAGCATAAAGTTTTATGTTAATGAAAGAAGAATCACAGTCGAATTTGAAATTATGGAGTCTCCAAATCTTACCAAAACAGCAGAGCAGACACGTCTTTGAATTTTTACTTTTCCGGCCCCAAAACCAGTATTTACGCCGTCGTTTCATTGTCAGTCCAGTGTCTTTTATAATTTTTTTAATAAAAGGAAAACAGTAGTGAAACTCAAGCTTTCCACCTATCACAGATATATATTCAACTAGCCACCGGGTTCATCCTCACTGTGTTGTCCAGCCTGTAAGAATCACCTACCAGAGGCAGCGTGTCTCAGGCGGCACCTCCGGTAACGGGCGGCCAGGCAGTCCATGCTGTGTCCAGACCTCTGGTGTGCCACAAGATGAAGTCAAGGAAAATAAAACTAGGGCTACTGTTCACTTTCTCAAACTTGGAGTAAAAATACACCTCTGTTCCTTCCTCCCTTCCTTCCTTCCTTCTTCTACCTCATCCAGGGAACAAAGGCACAGAGGAGCCCCCCCGCCGGACAGGACGCTGCTCTGCACTGATCTCCTGCTCCAGAGAAGAGACACGGCACTCAGGAGAAAGACAAGTCATCCAACCACCTTCACATCTTTTCTGTCCTCTTGCAGACGGAATGTCCACAATTTCGCAAAAGGTGGGCGACAAGTTGGTTCACGCAACCGCTCCACGTCTTCCTCTCTGTAAGGTTAGTTCCTCAAAGCGTCCCTCGGTCTCCACGTCTGTATTCTGCCCGTCTTACCTCAGACTGGAGGTGTGGGTCAGTTACAGTAGCTTTCTGGGAAACGACCTGACGATGCTGGTCAGGAGAGGGGAAACGCTGCAGGCAGGAAGCAGCGGCCGGGTCATGGAAGGAGAAAGGAGTGTTTCCTGTCCCAGACACAGCCGACGTGCAGGCTGCTGTGGACGGGTCATGTTGGGACTGACTCAGACTGACAGGATTAATGATTTATAACTCTTAAGGTTCGGAGTTAAGTTTAAAAAGAATTGATTTGCAGTAAATTAAAGATTCGATTGGAGAACAATTTGTTCTTGAAGAGACACACACAAAGTGAGGACATTTTGGCCTGGTCCTCACTTTGTGACCCCCCCCTCTGATGGTCTGTTTGGGGGTGTGGGTCTTGGTTTTAGGGTTAGAATTAGATATGTGTGTGTGTGTGTGTGTGTTTGTGTGTGGCCAGTCAAAGGGTGTGTTGCTCATGTTGTGGGGTCAGTAACATTATGGGGACCTGTCTTAATGATGGGAACAAAAGGTCCTCATAACATAAATCATTAAAGTTTAAGGTGAAGACATGTTTTCAGGTCAGGAATTCAGTGTAAGTCAATGAATTAATCTTATAATTGAGTCTAATTCAAATTGTTAAAGCGCTAATGGAATAAAATCTGGCTTTACATTCAAAGTTGTTCTTGACCCTGTGTGCGTCCTTTTCAAACTGTGAGCACAGAAGATGGTGTTTTGCTCGATGGGTGAACTATTCCTGAGTGTTTACCTCCACCTGCTGGCCCATGTGAAAATCGCAACCTCTGAAACTTAACTTTGGTGTTTTTGTGTCATGTCAGATCACCTGAGTGCGACTGCAGAACGATATCACAAAAACACACACATGTATTAGTCATTTCCTGCTGAGTGCAGCCTTCAGTGACCAACTGTTTAAACCAATAACACCCTTCACACCTTTATGTGCAGTCGCGTCCTGTCTGAGACATCTCCGCTCGACACAGTAAACTCAGAAAAGTCAAACAAGGAAATGTAGATTCATGCATTCCTCCATGTCATAAAAAGATAAGTGACAATAACATGAAATCTGACCCTTGAACCAGAGAAAGTCATAAACTGACACTTAGAGCTCAATCTTCAGTCCAAATTCAAAACTGTATTCTCCATACATTTAAGAGCATTTATTTAATTTTAAGCAACAGGTTGTTCCATTTTATTTTTATCTCGGAATGTGGCTAAACCAGCCATCACACATTTTTTTAGCAACTAGATTATACCTCACATAACTGCCAATTTACACATTCAGCAACACCGAGCAACACTAGACTGATGTTCATTTCTACTGTCCCTCTTATTATAAACTGTCTGATGCTCTGTTTTACAAAGATTAATATAAATATTTACTCTCTTTTTTTAAGCTCCGGATTTAGGAAATATTTGGTTCTTTAGCAGCTACACTGCTTCATTCAGAGGCTGTAGTCACTAACTGTGCTGCCTGTATTGAAAACATGAGCTTTATCAGAACTGTTTGAAATCAGCTGCCTCTTGTTGCTGGAAACAAGGTGGACGACATAAACCAAAACAATAAGCTGAAAGATACTGACAATTACCAAGAACTGCAGTGTCGGGTTATAATTCACTGTTGATTCACCCGTATAAGCACAAACTTTTCATATTATAATGATTAAGCAACTTTTATTATAGAATTATTAATTCACTACCAGGCGGCAAAGATATTTTTCCTTTAGATTTAGAATATACGGCACAAAAAGTTTATAGAATAGTAAATTTACAAAGGTGTCCATGCATCTTCTCGGCATGACGTCTCTTCTGAGGAGGAATCCTCTGTTTTAGGGGTTATTCACAAGACTACAGTGATGTTCCCATAAAGCAGAATGGTGAAGCAAATCCTCTCAGATGAAGCAGTGGCTCCACATGTCAGAAGGTAACATTATAGGTGGTTTATAATTAAATACAATCCTCTCAAAGTCATGAAGTGATCTGCACAGGGGAACATCTGTGAAGTGTCAGAAGAGACAGTGAGAGGGTTGAGTTCAGGCTGAATTAACATCAGTGTAGCAAAAAAAACACACAATCCCAGCAACAGTCGGCCACCATTCCCACTGCTTGTGTCTGAGCAGGGAACACACAACTCCTCTGTCTGACACTCGGCTGCACGCACAGTAACAGCACCGCACACGGACCTGCCCTGAAGCTGCAGCGATAAATAACTCTCATTCTAACGTGAGGTTTATATAAGATAGATGCTTGAGCAGGGGGAAGTTTACGTTTAAATCTATGAGGCAATTTCAAGAGAGCTGCTTAGACGTGTATATTATAAAGAAAGTGTTAATAGTTGTATCAAAATTTCCGACAACCACCTCTGTTATACAAGAGCTAACAGGATAACAGCGTCCTGCAATGTAGATCCAAAGATGAGTCTGTTGGATCAGATCAGTGTGACACATTTGTTCGGGAACAAAACAGACATATTTCATAATGATGCTCTTTTTCTCCGGCAGAAATTGATGGGACCTAGGATGACCTCAAATGTAAGAAGCATATCAGAGCATCATTATGACAACACACTGCTTCTGTAATGAAATCACATCCACGGCATAATACAACCACTGGAACCACAGAAGCTCATTACCACTGCCTGGGATGCTTTTTCTCCCTCGTTTGTTTCTTTGTCGACAGGATTACTCATCTAATACTGAACGGATTTCCATGGAATTTGGTAGACGGATGAGAAATAAGAGAAAGAACCCATTAAATTTGAGTTGTGTTCAATTTGGTTCAGCCCGATTCAATTTAAGGAGACTGCTGGGTCCTGGCAGAGGTATGCGCTCGACTAAGTGCTGTGAGAGGTTGTGTGGGTTATTGGTTTGTTTCTTTGTCAGCATGTCTTTATAACCATAGAACAGATTTCCACAAATCTTGGTGGAAGGATGGGACATGACCCAAGAAAGACCCCAATCAATTTTGGCACGGATGTGGACATCGGTGCAGATCAAGGATTTAATTTGATCACTCACTGAAAGAGGAGATGTTTTGTTGTTTGTTGTTTTTTGCATTTTCATCGAGGCCCATGGGAGTTATCCAGGGGTCTTGGTGAAAACAATCAGGTTCAGGGAACTGATAGCTGGTATGTGTGCCAGCTGGTACGGATCCAAATAATCTGAATCTAATCTAAAATTAGGGGATTTAAATGTGGTTTCACAAAGGCCCTGCTGGTGAAGGTTTGCTCTCTACTAGGTCTCGTTCTCATAAACTAATTTTAGTTTTAACAGAAACAGCGTGGCAGAATTTGTTTTAAACTCACTAGTGGGTAACGAGGGAAGCAGAAAATAACAACCTCACTTCCTGACTCACTACCAATCACCTACAGATGAAGAGATTGGAGCTGAGACGAGCTTGCAGATCTCTTCTTGACAAATGCCAACAAAATAAGCACAGAGCAAAGTTCACATCAAGCTCAAACTGCAGTGCAGTAGATCTTTGGATGCATGTTTGCACAAGAACGCCACGGATTTGCAAAACCTGATGGAGTCTTTCTAGTGCCTCTCGTCTCAGCTGTTCATGCCCAGACACACTACTGGCATTTATTTGGATCCTTGTTGTCTGAATGAAGAAATACAGATTTAATCTGACTGAAGCCTTGGCAAACTTTCAGGGAAAGCAAATATCCACATGGACGCATGAAGGGAAATGGACATTTGAAAATCCAAAGTAAAGACATAAAGAAGTGAATCTCATGCTCCTGAGATTTACATCTTGAGGACAGGAAGTTTTCCTGAACTCTTTGTTGAGGTGGAGCTTCTCCAGAAAGAAAAAGAAATGTGCCCTCCAGCATGTGCATGGTTACACAACAGGCTGGGGCTCGTCTGAGGAACCTTCATACCTGCTGAGCTGAGCTGAGCAGCCAGTGGTGTGTAAACAAGGCTGTAATGTCGCCTAGGTGTGTTGCAGTGTGATCATTCCATGCTTTCCCAACCAGACTGAGAAAAACATGACAGCTAGGGCTAAAGATTAGTCCCAACACTGAGTCACAGGTGGAGCATTTACAGCCTGTTAGTCATTTGTAGCCCAGCTGTCTCTGCACAGGTTTGTGTCGTAAAGACGTTTCTCATGGTGTTGCTGTGCGTAAAAAGTCACAAAAAACACACGTAACACATTCATAAATTCAAATTAATCTCATCGGTGATCATTTGAGTTTCTTTTGTGAAAACGACCTCATAGCGTTCATTTAAAAACTCACCTTCTTCTTCCTCTTCTTCCTCCTCTTCCTCTTCTTCTGGCTCCTCACCTTCCAGGCTTCGTTCCTTCCTTCGGAAAGCGACTCTGCTAAATCCGTCCATTCTCCCGTGACGCACTGACCGCTCCAGCATGGACACACTTAACTCAAACACGATCAACACATAACTACACAAGTGTTCGCCTCGTTGAGACACACTCAGCCCCGCGCGTCCGGCTCGAGCTGCGCGGCGGCTCCACACGTGCGTCCCGCCAGTAAAACCACCTGAGCGCGCGTTTAGAAAACATTAACAGCTGCACACATCTGGAACAGCTGGTTCGGCCCCATCCACTAATCCCCCCCCGGAATGACACCTTGGTGATGGGGGTGTTTCCTTAGCCACGACCGCCTCCCCCCGCTCAGTGTGTACTGGTGGTGCAGACCTCCTTATTGTTAAAGACACACAATGTCCCTACTGTTGCTCCCTCCCCTCTCAACACACACACACACAACAATGTCTCAACACCAGTTGTCAAAATCTATGTTTACTTCTTGAACTTCAAAGTTGTTGTATTGTATTTAGTCACATTCCACAGATGACATCTCAACTTCCTCATCAACTCTTCACATTTTGAGTAATATGGACTCAAATAAACCCAAATAATATATAAAAAAAACTGGCACAATTATACAAAACTACAGAATATTAAAATTTGAAATATTCTAATTCAAGCAGTCAATGTAAAGAACCATCTAGTGTGTTTAAAACATACTAATCTACCATCTGTGTGTGTGTGTTTGTGCATGTGTGTGTATTTGTGTGGTCTGCATGGGTCATACTTTGTATATAAGGATGAGCGACATGTAAGAACCGATGGCGAATCGGTCTAGTTGTCAATCACGAGGTTCCACTATACATCAGATATTAACGTTAAAACCAAACTTACTGGACAAATATAAACATCAGAAACCACGTTTGAGAAAAACTAAACTTTTTACTTTGATCCACGTCCCATCCACTGACTTTGAGGGGACAGGGTTCAAGACTTCTTCCATTGCGAGCCACCAGGGGGCGATTAAAATGCTTTGGCTTCACTTCTGGGTAGCTGTCATGTCAATCATCTCTATATAAAGTCTTAATTGAATTGTCAGAAGACAGTTGGATAGAGAAACGGACACACACACACAAACAGTCACATATCAAGGACAGATCTTTAATTGACTCGTGAAACCAATTTAACACGTTATTTGAAAATGGAGGAGAACCTGTAGAACCCACAGTAATACAGCATTCAGTTATTTAAACCTCAGTTTTTATGTTGTATTTCCTCTCACTGGATTAGTCTCTCTCCATCACAGCTTTATTGTGCAAACAAACCATGAGAGTTAACCTGCATGGCTTCAGGAGCTACTTTTGGACCACAGACACTTTTCTTCACTCGGTAGCAACAATCTAAATCGTTAACAAAGACAAATGCAACAAATGTACACACAAATGTACACACAGAGAACATCTGGAACAGGAAATGCTTTTCTCATGTCATTACAACACAATACTGGCTATGTAGTTTTAGTTTGTCCGTTTCATATCCATGTGGCAAAGTGTGTTTTCATAGCAGTGGCGACGACATCCACGTTAAAGACAATATCATCTTATACCGACAGCGATAGAGAGGGGACTTCAACTATGTAATAAACATCACAAATTAGATCTGTCTCTGTCAGACTTAGCCCCGTCCCTCTGGGCTCAAAAAAACGATATCTCCGTTGTGACAAAGGAAATCGAGAGTCGTGCTGTAAGTGCGTCGCTTTGAGAAAGTCGGGGAGACTCTTGCCGTCTTCTTCTTCTTCTTCTTCTTCTTCTTCTTGTCGTCAGCCTGCTGGTTCGCTCGTGGAGATAGAAATGGTTGGAATCATCTCGTGAATCTCATCCGGATCCGTCTACGACCTGTGCCATTACCGTATTGCTATAATTGTGCTTGGACAGTTCTGCATACTGTTTGAAGGAAGCATGTGGAGACAACTCAACGAGGACATGATAAATAAAAGTGAAAAAAGCTCACGGAGAAGATAGAGAACACTCTACAGTGAGAATACAGTGTTGACATGAAGGTGACGGAAACTGAATCAGAGGCACACCAATGTGGGAATCCTCTTTTCATGACTGATGTTAAAAAGAGCGAGGTCAGCCCGAGTCCTGATCCCAAACCTCCTCTCCTCTACCTCGGTGTCTAATGGGATCTGCACTAACGGACACAACCAGGTCAGCAGCAGTAAAAATTAAATAAACAAAGGTAGAAATATATTCTTTATGCACATGATCTGCAAATAAAAAACCCAAAATGTTGTATAAAAAAACAGCCATTCCAAGAAACACTAGTGGTGTTAGAACGGCAGCTGAACTCCACCCGTCACCACCACGAGAAACAAAGCTTCATTAGTCTGTTTGCAGCGTCAAACCCAACGTTCTCTCACGCTCCTATTTAAAATGGCATACACTGTATTTTCGATTATTAATCTAACATCTTAAATGCCCGAGAGTAAGAGTAAGATCTGTTTTTTGGTTGCATTGGTTTTTCTTTGTTGACTAGAGCAGAATAGTCCGAGTACAGATTCACTGAAGCCTTCACCTAACTTCATCAGATCGAACACACCTTGATTTCCATCCAACCAACACAGAAAAAAAACATTCCAGTAATAAATATCTCTTGTCACAAATCAACAAACAATTAATAAATTATAAATAGATACAAGTAAGAATAAGGGAAGAGATTTCCCCCGGATTTGTCTCTGTGACGTTTTGCTCCACAGTCCAGTTCTTTTCCAGGAGGAGGTCGGTCGCTCTTCTTCTTCTGCGACCCGGGGAACCAGGAAGCCTGCGGGGGGGCCGGGCGGCGCTCTGAGTTGGGGTGTAGGCGGGGGACTCGGAGTCCATTACGCACCAGGATGGACTGTGCGGTTTAGCGGGATTCGAACTGAACTCCCTTCCAGAGTGGCTCTAGACCCAGGCCAGCACCCGGGCTGGAGCAGGGAGGTTAGGGGCCGGGCAGGTGGGGGAGCTGGACCAGGTGGTTACAGGGGTCGCCGGAGGAGAGCAGGCAAATACCACTGGTCAGAACGGCGTGGTGATCCTGCAGGTCTGCCACAAACTTACGACTGTAGGAGACACAGGAGAGAAGGATCAACAGGACAGAGTGAACACGTGTGTTGTTACGGCCGCAGAGGAAGAGGAGCACTGGCTGGACGAATCATGATCAGCAGCAAATCAACAAAAAGGCAGCAGACATGTGAGAAAAGGCCAAATGAGGAAAAGTTTCAACATTCTGGGGAGAAAAAATAACTGAGCTGAGATTTTAGATTTTTGGAAGATTGACACCACTCGTGTTTGGATGTATACGAAAATATGGTTGACAACGATTAGCTTAGCTTAGCACGAATACTGGAAACTTGTTTTAGATTTAGATTTTTTGTAAATAGCAAATAAAAGTGACATGTCTCCCAAAATGTCTAAACCTTTAAAACCACCACAGATACAGGAAGGGGCTACATGTGCTTCAGGACTTACTATTTGTGATAATATATATAAAGTTCTAAAAGTTTAAGTACTTATTATGCAGCATGCACAGTATTTTGAGATCAAAATGATTGGTTTCTTAATGTTTACATCACTTTAATATTGAAGCCTATAAATGGAACACATTATAAATTATTTTTGAACTCCTGGGACGCCTGATTTATTAATATATATTAGCATTTGTTGACTATTTTCAGATTTTTCAGAAGATTACTTTTCAAAATTGTTATTAATTTGCCAATGTTGATTTCTACAAAAAACGTCTATAGAGATCAAATTTGAAAAGGTAATGTGATGGAAATTCATCTTGAGATTTGAAATAATGAAATTCTCAGACCGGAGTTGCTTTTGAGTCTTTATAATAATAAGCTCTGCAGAGTTTACACAACAAGCACGGGTGCTCAAAATGGAACAACTGGCTGCAAGTTCACAGAAGCCAGAACTTATACAAAGAGGCGTTTCATAAGACATGATATGAAAAAAAAGAAGACATGAAAGACATGAGATCATCCTCTATCTTATCTGCTGTGTCCTTCCGTCCCCGGTACCAGTTAAAGAAAAACATCACCAAATAAGTGTTCCATCCTGTCAGGTAGACAGTATCACAGCAGTGAGACACTTAGTAAGGGGATTTCCAATACCTTAGACACTGGTCAGTGATATTTTCCATTACAGTAAAATTTGGCATGAAATCCTTTCCATAATGTCACGATTTTAAGTTCAAATAAAAAAAAAGAACTGGTAATAAATAACTTACAGTAGTTCTATGAAGCCAACATAAAAGTGCCATTCAAACCTGTGCATGCAAAGTGAAAATCGATTCTTCCCCCCGCTGGTCCAGTGAAGTGTTAATATTGATGCAGTTAGTTTCAGCCGTAACCCGTTAACAATTAACTCATGATAAATGTGAAATCTAACAACATGCAGGACAATCGATGCAGCTCAGATGCAGATGTGCAGTGAAAAAGGTTCCAGATGTGCATTAGAGAGAATGTGCTACAGCTGTGATTCTGTGGCATGAGATGGGCAGATGTTGGTGATCCTACTTCCAGCAGGCTCTACTTCTTGTTACCTGCGGGCCAGGGACGCTCGGCCTTGCCTTAGTTGGGGGGAAAGTGACGATACTGAGGCAGCAGACTGCTGACAATCTACAAGAAACTGATAAATTAGACAGATATACAGAGTGGTGACACTCAGGGTTAGTCAACAAGAACAGAGGAAACAGGGGGACAAGACAGGGGACGGCCTGGTCAGGGACAAAGAGACAGACTGATTAGGCCTTTTTATAATGTAGTAATTATATGATTCTCATCCATAGACACAGTTTACATCTGAGACTGTCTTCCTCATGTAGATATACTTGGTTTTGGTTTCTAACAAACAGGAAGCAGGTTTAATGTTTAAATAGAGTTGATGAAAAAAGACAAAAGGGTAAAGGAAGCAAAGGAAGAGACATGAAGTCAAATATAACCTATAATTAATTGGAGCCATGGATCAATATCTATGCTAAGACCCACACACATATATATATATGTATTATTTCCTTATGAAAAACTAACTACAAAGAAATGTAATTGAGGCTTAATATTTTACAGTTCAACATAAAAACCAAAAATAAAACCGTATTAATGTTTGAACTTAAATAAAAAAAATAAACATCTAACAGAAATGCACATCCTTCCTGACTTGTTTATTCTGTAGAGTAAGTGTCTATGAAAGGCTCATATCAGTCCATCAATCATCTGACCACACTGACAGGACCAGGTTCAGTACAGCTACACATTCAACAATGGAGGTAGACACAACACATATCACCCAAAGACACAAAAACATGGACACCACACACACACAAATGCACATCGAAGCAAATCCAATATTGTATTGAATTGTAAAGCACAACACACACGTGGGACTAACACTGAACAATCCAGTCCCGCTCAACTCCTGAACAACTTACGAGTGAAATAAAGTTGACTTTTTCTAACACAACTTCAAAATATGTTTATTTTTAGTCCATTCAAGTCGAGCTCTGAGGTCAAACAGCATTTGACAGGAGAGGAGAAGGGAAATGTGTTCAAACGCTGTCACCCAGTGGTGAGAGTCCGCAGCACTGGAAGCATGTTTTTAAATAAGGGAATCATGAGTGGAGGAATAATGATGCTGTTCTTTTTTTAAACGACCTGCGTGGTGGAAGGAGACTAATGAACGTCGGGCCACAGAGAGGAGGAGCGATTGGTTTCTATCACATTAACCACTCTGAGCCTGTCAAATGCCTTTTGACAGAACCTTACATGTGAACATGTGATGCATGCAAAGATGAACATTGATTTTATAGCAGATCAAAACTAACATGTCATAAGCTTAATGAAATGGGTTCAATCTTCTCCATCTTTGTAAAAACGTAAATACAATTCCAATGTGTAATTTACTTAAAGTGCCACTGGGAGGCGCTCTGAGTCACTGTATCTTGAAAGAGATGCTGCAGCCATCTTTTTGCTTGTTTTTTTATTTTAAAACATTGACATAGGAGAGTGATAAATGATATAATACTTTATATTAGAACTTTTTCAGATGCCTGATTTTATAAACTTTATTGTATAATTCTTTACTGTTCATCTTTCAACAGGTTCAGTGCTGTTTTGAGGATGGGGGGTTTGTCCTGGGCTCCTTCATCCTCAGTGCTGCTTCATGTTCACATGTGAAACCAGTTTCAAACCTCCCCTCTGTGTCCCACCTTATCCTGAGGCTTCTGTGGACGAGGGATCATAGTCTTCTCCGAGCGCGAGGAGACACTGAACGTGAGCTATAGTTTCTGGCTTTGTGTGATGGGGACAGTTTACCTACGTCTCGTCTTGGGTAATTGAGTCGTCTGAACTCTGAGGTTAACCAGTCAGGGCTGTCCTGAGACGAACGGAAGTCAGGCATTGTTGAACCTGAGGTCTGGATTGTTTCAGAAATCCACGCAGACATGGACGGACAGCGAGGATTCTCTACAGGGGGGGGTCTACCGAGGGCTGGGGAGGAGCTGGTGAGGATGGAGGGGCTGTGGAGCCTGGTAGGGCTGGGTGGAGCCGTGAAGGCGCCTCTGCAACTTACTTTGGGTGGACTGCTTCTAATCTTGGGCACTTTGGCGCCGCGGCCTCTGTAGATCTGCTCGTGGTCAAACTCCAGATCCTCCAGACGCTGGGTCAAGGCCAGCTTCTGCTGGATGGCCATGCGGAGGAGGGAGTTCAACGTCTTCTTCTCGTCCTCCGCTGCCGCCAGCTGCCTCTGCATCTCATCTAGCTGGGTCACGTACTCATCGCACCTGGGGAGAGGAAGACAAGAGGACACAGTTCAGACACAGTTCTTTATTCACAGTAATGGAAGCCGTTCTCTATCTTGGGAGGCTTCATATTTGATTGACCCGCCTCACCTCGTGGCGAACATGGCCCTGAGAGACGAGAAGGTGGCGGCGTCTTCTTTCAGAGCCTTCAGCTCGTTTCTCAGCTTCATCATGGTCTCGGTCACCATCGACTTCTCATTCTCATACTTGCTCTTCAAATTAGCCAGCGCACCCTCTGCCGTCTGCGGAGGAGAGAATTTGGACACAACACTTCAGTTTCCGTTTAAACCACACAACTACTTCACAGTGTATTCAGAGCAAAGACAAAGCTTTACCTGTTTGTTGGCCTTGAGCACCAGCCTGAGTGTGGCGATCTGCTCTCTCTTGGTGCTGAGCAGGGACTTGAGCTTGAGGATATCCTCCATGCACGACTCCTTGTCCTTGTCCAGCATTGGAGCCAGCTCCCTGGCCGCAGCCCTCTGCCGGGACAGCTGCAGCGAGCGGTCCACGGCCTTCTGCAGGTGTTTGATCTGGTCTCTGATGATGACGTTCAGGTTGTAGATGTTCATGGGCTCCTTCCGCAGGTCCCCTCCGACCTCCGAGTGCAGTGGAGACGGGCAAGGAGAAACGCTGATGCCTGGGGAGCCCGTGGGGTTGCGGGTGGGGCTGCTGTGGCTGGATGAGGAGTCCCCTGTGGGGACCGTCGTCTCGTTGTGATGGGCGTCTTTGGATGGGGAGCCCATGGGACTGCTCTGGGGCTCGTGGGAGCACGCCGCGGCTGCTGCAGCGAGGCGTCGTGCCAGGCGAGGCGAGAGCAAAGCCCAGTGATCATCGGAGCCCTTCAGGCTGCCGTTGCGTGTGACGCGGCTCTGGCGGTAGTAGTCCAGCATGACGCGATTGGGCGTCTCGTTGTTGCACATGCAGACGTGGTGGTAGAGCTGCGCCAGCTCTTCACTGAAGGTTACCAGCTCGTCCTGCGCGGTGTTCAGCATCCCCTGACTCTCCGTGGCCGTGCCCGTGGCCGCTCGCAGCTCGGCCTCCAGGATCGCCACCCGCTCTCGGCCTTCACGGTGACTGCGCTCCAGATGAGTTACCTGCTTGGAGGAAATCATTTGGAAAACTGGAATGTCACAGAATGCGAAACCGAGTTGATAGAAGTTAATGATCTCTATGTTGGAACTGATGCGTACATTTAAAACCGAATTTGAATCTGCATCTAACAACGACAAACCTGTTCAGTCAGTGCTTGGACCCTGTCGTCACTGTGGTCGTCTCCCTGACCCTCCACCGCCTGGTTATACTTCTCCTTCAGGGCCTTGAGCTCCGCTTTCAGGTCGATCACCTCCGTCACCGCCACCTTGTACTTACACTCCAGGATCTCAAACCCGTGGATGTCGGGATCATGGTGACCATTTGCCGGCGGCGACACGGAGCCACCATCGGGCTTCTCGCTCTCTTGAGGGTCATCGAGCTCTTTGTCGCCGTTGAGACGTTTCATGGCATTGGCGCGTTCCGTGAGGCGATGGACGCGCTCGTTCTGCTCGGTCAGGACGCCCTGCGTGTGCTGCAGCTGGGTCTGGGACTCCTGCAGGTTCAAGAGCAGCGCGGCCTTCTCACACTCCACCTGCAGGACGGGGATGTGTATACGTTTTATTAAGTGGTTGCTACAAATGTTCCATTTCAAAATCCTAGACTTTTGCAGATCTTGGTAGATTTTACTGTTCGACATCTGAGCAGATATACAAAGACAACAATCAGTGACAAACTCTGATCTGAGGTTTCAGTAAGGAAGCTACTCCTCAGTGAGAGACGAATCAACTTTCCACAAAGCCCCTAAAGACTCTCTAACTGTGAGAAACAAGATGAATCTCTGAATCAGATGGATCCAGGATTTAATAGATTGGCCTCAATTCAAAGTGACACATCCTGAGGAAACCAGGCACGGTGGTGGCAGCATCAAGCTGCAGGGACTAGGAAGATGTTAAGTGTTCAGCAAAGAACAGAATGCCCTTAATGAAATCCTTGTTTAGAGCGCTAGCAAGACAGTGACCCTGAGCGTGGAAGGTTTATTATATCAGTTGACCTTTGTTATTGACTGGACAAAAGCGTAATTTCCCATGTAAAGCAGCTTTATTCTCTCAAAACAGCTCCTTAAAACTGCAACTACATGTTATAAATGCCCTCTCCTCCATGTTAGCAGATGGGACATGGACCAAACTAACATGAATACATTAAATACATTTCAAAGATGGTCTGTTCAAGGGTTTCTTATGAGTTTGGTTTTGAGCAAAACGGCCAGGACCAAGGAGAAATTGAAACTATAATAAATGACTAAACTAAACCCTTCAGTGAAACTATAAACTCATGACGAAAAGTCCAGCAGCAGGGAGGAGTCCTGAAGCTGCAGGTCATCACGTCGTTTCCAGAATAATCTAAATTGATTAGGGAGTAAATACGTTTACAGAGAAACGCACGCGGCTGATATAGCAGCCACTGATCTAATTAGCTGTTTCCCAATGGGGCTCGGTTACATGTGCAGTAATGACCTAATCAGATTTAAGCAGGAATATGATCTATGTGCTGTGTGATAAGTACATCGTTAAAAGTCTTGTGTGTAGTCCTCCTGTATTCTGTGACCATTTTACCTACTCAGGCCACTCAGTGTTTAAAGTGAGTATAAAAGAAAGACCGATACTCTATAGAAAGAGGAATAACTATTCAAAATCCTCATACAAACGTCTCTAATTCTAACACGTGAGGAAAATGGAAACTTAAAACTTGACACTGTGACATTTTCTCTCTGTGCCGGCGTCTCTATTTCCGTCCCCTCGTCTCCAAAACTAACAGCAGATAGAGTCAGTTTCAGTCTCTCGGCCGAATCTGCTCCCCCTGTTTATCGGACGCTAATCACCCTGACAGGACTCACTACAGTGCACGCACGTATCCACTGCTACAGCCTCCGTCCACGTCCGGACACCATGATCTGCTGCGACTCAGATGGCGTTTTCGTTTCTTCTCACTTTCCCACATCCCACGGTTTGAGATGTACATGTGGAATCAAATGCACATGTACAAATATTTCTGATCTATCTTGTCAGGTGAGGTGGGTTACAGCCATAATAACAATCATGGCATGATTTCATTGGAAAGTGTGGTTTGTGCTACAATAATCTAACTTAGTAAAGTCTAAGGGCGAACATGGTGCTTTTAATGTTTTTTGTGCTTTAAAATGTCATCTTGTCATTTGGATGTTTTTATCATCGGCAAACTGAGCTGTAGGAGAGTGGATTGGTGTAGCCATTCATTTCTGGCTCCATTCCTCTGAAGTAAATTGTCTTACAGTGTAAAATAGCTGTTAGCATTCAAACCCGTCCTTGAAAATGAATCATTCGATGAAAAAGTTGTGCATGTGCGATTTTGTTGGATAAAACTGGAGAATTGACTTGTTTGTACTGTTTTTACAGGTAATTGAATTCACTGTGATTCACTGACCCTGCTGTAAGGCCTCTCTCTTCCTGTGACTCACCTGCAGCAGCTGCTGTTTGAGCTTCTGCATCTCTGACAGGTTGAGCTCACTGAACAGGTCCGGCACCGGGTGCAGGGCTTCTCCCTTCCGGCCCGGCCGATACTCCCCGTTCATCTTCGCCAGCCCCGTGCCCACGTGCATGTGACCGTTGCGCCAGTTGCTGTCCTCGCTATTGCCATTAGCGGCGGGGAGGGGGCTGCCGTTGGAGCCGTTGGTCACAATCGTCTCCTCTGGGAACTTGAGGCCCTCAACTCCGGTGACTGTGAGCGCCAGATGGGCCCCGGCCCCGTAGACGCTGTCACTCAGGCTGAGGTGGTGGGCGAGTTCCTTTCTCAGGTTGTTCTTCTGCTCACGCTCACTCTTCAGGGCGTCCAGGGCTTCTTCCAGCTGACCCTCGGAGATGTCCTTCAGACGTAGAGCGTCTTCGAGTTGGCTGTTGAGAAGGACGGTCTCCTCCTCCAGCACCTTGATTTCATGCTTGAGTCCCTCATACTCCACCTGGAGGACAGACAGGGGAGACGAGGGGACATTTGATTTAAATAGATTACAACTTTTTTTTGGGACCGACATTTGTTTACTGCAGTGTTAAGGTTAAAATACTCAGTTCACTTATTATTTCACTAAAAATATTTATTTTATAAAACTTCAATACCACACTTCTTATTTACCTTAAAATACTGCTTCCATGTAGTATTTAATCTATATCTTGGTCTGGATGATGTGGTCAAAAAGATCATTACTAAGTCTTGCATCACATAAGATATTCTATATTGATTATATGGCCTCAATCTACTCCAGCACAGACCAGGTATTATAAATTATACATAACTTATGAATAATAAAAGCCACTAAAAACACCGTATGACTCAGTAATTGAAGTGGGGGAATTTAATCTCTTGAAGGAAACTGAAGGGTGAACTGTGAGAGCATATTTTATTCAGGGCATCCCACAACTGACACAAAAACATAAAGACGACCACGTTCTGGGAAGTTTGGAAGTGGGAAACAGAGAATGAGTCATTCATCTCCACCGAGACAAAGGTGTGTGGGTGTGTGTGTGTGTGTGTCATCAATAAAAGTGATGACAAACCTGACAAACTGTGTGAGTGCTGCACTGTTTTTTAGAAATGATTCGAGTGGGTTCTTCACACCGACCTGGTTTTGCTTGAGAGTGGAGACCAGTTTCTGCAGCGTGATGTTCTCCTCCTCCAGCTCGGTGTAATCCTGGAGAAGCCTGGTCTCTCTGAACTTGTACTCCTTGATCTCCTCCCTCATCCTGCTCCTCTGCAGCTCCAGCATCTCGTTACTCTGGGGTCACAGAAACAGAGGGATGGGAAGAGGGAAGAAGGGAGGATGAATTACATGAGTGAGAAAAGGTAGAGAGGTAGAGTCTGTGCTTCTTCTTCTGCTGAAGATAAAAGTATGAAACAGTTCAACAGTCTGAACCTCAAACTGTGTATACAGATGGACATCATGACAGCTGCCTAAACTTGAAGCCAAATTATCTTGATCGCCCCCTTGTGGCTCTCATGAACCCCCCCCCCTCCATCTTAGTGGACGGGACATGGACCAAACTGAAAAGTCTAAGTACACGTAACATCTCTCTCGAAAAGATCATTTCAATCATATCAAGATGCTCTTATCACATTGTATATTCAAATGTTCATTCTTCCAGTAAGATGACAGCACTTGTATCGAACATATTTAAGCTTAGTTTCTATAGAATGGACGGAGGTGAACTGGAGAAGTGGCGTCTATCTTTAAATAATCAATCTGTGGTTTCACACCTGCTGTGCACAGACAAAAACATGAGCATGTGTTGGACCAGATAAAGTGTCGATGGGAGAAATGCACAGGCTACAAAAGTCACAAATCAACGTGGAGTGTGTGGCAGCACTGGGAATGAACAGGGACCTCAGCAAAACCATCTGTGCTCACGCAACTACTGTGACTGTTTCGATTAGAAAACCCAGACTCGGTCAACTAAAAACTATTCCTGTGTTGTTCTCATCTCATCTCATCGTCATCCGCTTATCCGGGGTCGGGTCGCGGGGGGAGCAGCTCAAGCAGGGGGCCCCAGACTTCCCTTTCCCGGGCCACATTGACCAGCTCTGACGGGGGGATCCCGAGGCGTTCCCAGGCCAGTGTTGAGATATAATCTCTCCACCTAGTCCTGGGTCTTCCCCGAGGTCTCCTCCCCACTGGACGTGCCTGAAAAACCTCCCAAGGGAGGCGCCCAGTGGGCATCCTTACCAGATGCCCGAACCACCTCAGCTGACTCCTTTCTAAGTAAAGGAGCAGCGGCTCTAATCCGAGTTCCTCACGGATGACTGAGCTTCTCACCCTATCCCTAAGGGAGACGCCAGCCACCCTTCTGAGAAAACTCATCTCGGCCGCTTGTACCCGCGATCTTGTCCTTTCGGTCATCACCCAGCCCTCATGACCATAGGTGAGGATAGGAACGAAGATCGACCGGTAGATCGAGATCTTTGCCTTGCGGCTCAGCTCTCTTTTCGTTACAACGGTGCGGTAAAGCGAACGCAATACCGCCCCCGCTGCTCCGATTCTCCGGCCAATCTCACGCTCCATAGTACCCTCACTCGTGAACAAGACCCCGAGGTACTTGAACTCCTTCACTTGGGCTAAGGACTCATTTCCTACCCGGAGTAAGCAATCCATCGGTTTCCTGCTAAGAGTCATGGCCTCAGATTTAGCGGTGCTGATCCTCATCCCAGCCGCTTCACACTCGGCCGCCAGCCGATCCAGTGAGTGCTGAAGGTCACAAGCCGATGATCCAATGAGGACCACATTGTCCGCAAAAAGCAGTGACGAGATCCTCAGACCACCGAATTGCAACCCCTCCCCACCACGACTACGCCTCGATATCCTGTCCATGTATATCACAAACAGGATTGGTGACAAGGCGCATCCCTGGCGGAGACCAGCACCCACTGAGAACGAAACTGACTGGCTGCCGAGGACCCGAACACAGCTCTCGCTTTGGGAGTACAGAGATTGGATGGCCCTGAGGAGAGACCCCCTTACCCCATACTCCCGCAGCACCTCCCACAGTTTCTCCCGGGGGACCCGGTCATACGCCTTCTCCAGATCCACAAAACACAAGTGGACCGGATGGGCATACTCCCAGGCCCCCTCCAGGATCCTTGCGAGAGTGAAGAGCTGGTCCGTAGTTCCACGTCCGGGGCGAAAACCGCATTGTTCCTCTTCAATCTGAGGTTCGACGATCGGCCGAACCCTCCTTTCCAGCACCTTGGAGTAGACTTTACCAGGGAGGCTGAGAAGTGTGATACCCCGATAATTGGTACACACTCTCTGGTCCCCCTTTTTGAACAGGGGAACCACCACCCCGGTTTGCCACTCCTTTGGCACTGTACCCGACTCCCACGCGATGTTGAATAGGCGAGTCGACCATGGCAGCCCCTCAACACCCAGAGCCTTTAGCATTTCTGGCTGGATCTCATCAATCCCTGGGGCTTTGCCACTGCGGAGATGTTTGACTACCTCAGTGACCTCCACCAGGGAAATTGACGACGAAACACCATCAACCTCGAGCTCTGCCTCCAACATAGAGGGCGTGTTATTCGGATTCAGGAGTTCCTCAAAGTGTTCCTTCCAACGTCCGACGACCTCCTCAGTTGAGGTCAACAGAGTCCCATCCTTACTGTACACAGCTTGGATGGTTCCCCGTTTCCCCCTCCTGAGGTGCCGGATAGTCTTCCAGAAACACTTTGGTGCCGACCGAAAGTCCTTCTCCATGACCTCTCCGAACTTCTCCCACACCCGCTGCTTAGCCTCCGACACGGCAGCAGCTGCAGCCCTTCGGGCCTGTCGGTACCCTGCAACCGAGTCAGGAGTCCTCCAGGATATCATATCCCGGAAGGCCTCCTTCTTCAATCGGACGGCTTCCCTGACCACCGGTGTCCACCACGGTGTCCGAGGGTTACCGCCCCTTGAGGAGCCTAAGACCCTGAGGCCACAGCTAGCCGCCGCAGCTTCAGCAATGGAGGCTTTGAACACCGCCCACTCCGGCTCAATGTCCCCAACCTCCACAGGAATGCCAGAAAAACTCCGCCGGAGGTGTGAGTTGAAGATACCTAGGACGGGGGCCTCCTCCAGACGTTCCCAGTTCACCCGCACTACTCGTTTGGGCTTACCAGGTCTATCCGGAAATTTCCCCCATTCCCTGATCCAACTCACAACCAGATGGTGGTCGGTTGACAGTTCCGCCCCTCTCTTTACCCGAGTGTCCAAAACATGCGGCCTCAGATCAGATGACACGATCACAAAATCGATCATTGATCTTCGGCCTAGGGTACTCTGGTACCAGGTACACTTATGAGCACCCTTATGTTCGAACATGGTGTTTGTTATGGATAATCCATGACTAGCACAGAAGTCCAATAACAAACGACCGCTCGGGTTCAGATCAGGGAGGCCGTTCCTCCCCACCACGCCTCTCCAGGTATCTCCATCGTTGCCCACGTGGGCGTTGAAGTCACCCAGCAGAACTACGGAGTCCCCTACTGGAGCCCCATACAGGACTCCATTCAGGGTCTCCAAGAACGCCGAGTACTCTGAGCTGCTGTTTGGTGCATACGCACAAACAACAGTCAGAGTTTTCCCCCCTACAACCCTTAGGCGCAGGGAGGCGACCCTCTCGTCTACCGGGGTAAACTCCAACACCGCGGCGCTCAGCCGGGGATTTATGAGTATCCCCACACCCGCCCGGCGCCTCACGCCCTTGGCAACTCCGGAGAAGAATAGAGTCCAACCCTTATCCAGGAGTACGGTACCAGAGCCGAGACTGTGCGTGGAGGTAAGCCCCACCAGATCTAACTGGTAGCGCTCCACCTCCCTCACAAGCTCCGGTTCCTTTCCCCACAGCGAGGTGACGTTCCACGTCCCCAGAGCCAGCTTCTGCCACCCGGGTCTGGTCCGTCGAGACCCCTGACCTTCGCTGCCACCCATGTGGCTGCGCACCCGACCCCAACGGGTCTTCCCACAGGTGGTGGGCCCATGAGATGAAGAAAGGGGGGGTGCCACGTAGTTTGTTCGGGCTGTGCCCGACCGGGCTCCGTGGCAAACCCGGCCACCAGGCGCTCGCCGTCGAGCCCTCCGTCTGGGCCTAGCTCCAGACGGGGGCCCCGGGCTTCCTCCGGGCCGGGTCACATCTCCTCTTCCGTCGATATTCATTGAGGGTTTTTGAACAACAACAGCAACAAAAACAGAGCGAGCCCGTCTCCCAGTGTCCCAGTGTTTTATAATGTTATTAGCTTTTCAAGTGAATCTAGAAAAAGGAAAACCAGATATAAAAGCTCTTGTGTGTACATAATAACAAAACTAAATGTATCCAGAACATTGCAATGAGTAGGCAGATGGTTATATTGTGTGTGTGTGTGTGTGCGTGTGCGTGCGTGTGTGTGTGTGTGCGTGCTCCTCTCACTGCAGAGCTCCCTGCAGCTCCCTGTGCAGAAGGCAGAAGTGCTGACCCCGACACAGTGTCAGGAGCTGGTGAAACACTCTCTGGAGGATGACGCTCATGCAGCACAGGCACATTTATTCTGGGCTTTAAACCCACACTCTCGAGATGTATGTGTGTGTTTGAGGGTGGATGGTTATTTTAAAACTGACTGAAACTGGACTGAAACTGAGAGACCATTAAGATCCACTGAATCTTTTGATTTGTACAGTGGCTGACAGCAGCTCATATATTCTTGCAGCTAAAGTCCAAAGCTCAGTGTAGTGCAGCCTCGAGTAATAAAAAATACTTTTGTACTGATCCAGGACAAGAAAACTGAAACCAAACATGGTATCCTCAGAAATCGACTATATTATTGAAACGACTTAACACTGAGCCGAGAATGAAGCAAACAGGATTACAGGCCAATTATCAGTCAGGGAGGCTCGATGGAAGCAGAGCTGATCAGGGGCTGCAGGGCCGGGGTCAGGGACAGTGCAGCACACAACACTGGCACAGGGCCCGGCACAGGGCCCGGCACGGGGCCGAGCTGGGCCACCCGGCCCCTGACCTGGAGTTCACAGCACCGACTGGGACTGCGACAGCTTTGATAGATTTGTGAAGCTCTGGCAACTGCAGTGGATGTGTTGTAATATTCATCAATAGCAGCACTGCAGCTGAGGTGAAGGAGAACAGGGAGAATGTGTCTGATTCTTCACACGATCGGTGATAAATATCCAGTTCATTGTAATTCCTGATGTTCTGACATGTGCCTGTAGATTCCCCAGCAGTTTTTCCTCGATAGATCTGCACATGTTTACGGCGCTGCCAGATAAGACCTGATCTGTGATGAATTAACTCCCCAGTGTGGTTTCAACACCTGCTTCTCAAGATGGAAACACAGCCTCTCTTTACTAATGAGGATCCCACATGTAAATGAGGATTTCAAAGACAGAATGAAGGTATTTGAACACTTCAAACCACTGATGTGCATGAGAGAGAAATATCAGCTCAACGTCTGTTTATCGACAAGGCTTATAAAGTCAGATGTTTCCAAATAGAAAATATTGATTTTGATCAACATCTTGATTTAGCTTCTGTGTGTTACGTTAAGCTGCTTATGTTCCTTCTGACATTTTGTGAATATAGGCTGTAATAGATTGTGTGTGTGTGTGTAGCAACTGAACGTCACAACACTCCCAGATGAGTTTAGTGAATGGGTGTGTGTGCGTGTGCATGTGCATGTGTGTGTGTGCGTGCTGTGACTGTTATGGTTGCGTGATGAGAGCAGCCCCGCTCAGCTCTGTCCCTACACATGTGCCGAGCTCAGGGCATTTCACTTATTCCCCAGCTTAGCGCCGGATTTGCCCCCCACAATGGGGTCGTGGCCGTGGTGTCTGAACCCGGCTCGAACTTGTGCAGCGGCCGACACAGTGGCTGCCGACATGTTTGCATGCATGCATGCACGTACGCATGTGTGTATTGTTCCTCTCGGGGCTCTGCCAGTCACTGTGGCCCTTTGGCCCCTGTCAGACACGTGGATCTCATGTAAGTCAATGTGCTGCACATGAGATGAGACATGTCCTTCTTCACATAGGAAACACAACCAAAGTGCATATGTTATTTGTGTCTCTTATTTATCGTTGTGCATTAAATGGAAACCTTTACAAAATAAATAAGATTTTTTTCTCTTTACTCAAATGTTTCTTAAATTATCTTAAATTTACAGTGATTCCTTTATCTAACATACTAGAAAGTTGTGTATTTGTACTGCATCAGACCTGCATATTTAAAATGAAAGTTCTGTTCTGAACATAACGATCTAAATAATATATGCCGCTGAGTGTTTATAAACTCACCTCCCGCAGCTCCTGTGTGAGCACGTTGAGCCGCTCGTTTTCCGCCTGCGTGTTGGACGCCACCGAGCGGCTCAGCGTCACCTCCGTCTGCAGCTCCATCACCCGTCCGGTGTAGTAGGCCTCTTTGGAGGCTGATTCCTGCAGCAGAGTCTCCTCGTTGGTCTCCCCATCCTCCGCCACCTTACGCTGGTTGGTGTAGGCCTGGCCGAACGCCTGGGGGAAGAAGAGAAAGGAGGGATGGGTAGAAGATGATGGCAGAGCATAAGCTATGTGACTAGAATTATCATCCTCCAGCTGTAAACCTCCTCCAACCAGGGAAGTTTCAGTTATCAAACATTTAATTTCCAGACTCATGAGGTCACAGTGACTTTTGACCTCTCGGATCTAATCAGCTTATGTTTGAGTCCCTGTGACAACTGGTCCTGAATTCTGTTCAGGCAGACTTCAGACATCGTGTTAAAGAGGCTAAAAATATGTTTTGTGATGCTGATGTGAAAATGAGCTTTAACCTTTGACCACGGGAATCTAATCCGTGAGTGTAAGAGGACGTTAATCCCAAATTTGGAAAGCTGCGTAAAAAGGAGTGACCTTTGACCTCCCAACTCTTACCAGTTCATCCCTGAGTCCAACTGAACGCTTTAGCCAAATTCGAAGAGTTTCCCTCGACGTGATCTTGAGATATCAATTTCACAAGGCAAGAAATGTGCTTTTTGAGGTCACGTCAAACTTTTGCTCTGACCATTAATTTCTGTGCCTCTGGCCACTGGCTGGTTCTGACGCATTAAAGTATAAAATATAAACAGAAACATCAACCAACAAAGACCACGGATCCAGGTCTTATAGTCAAACATCCCAGTTCATGAGAGGGCTGTTCTTTGGGGCTGTCCCTCAGAGACACCTGCTCCCTGACTGTGTGAGATGCCGTTTCACTCGGATCAATAGACACACTGTTCCCATTCTCCTGACACAGGTTTTCACGGCTCTAAGAGCTGACTGGTCGTGATAAAGGACCCGGGGCCTGATTGACAAAATCAAATCAGGCGTCAACAGCAAAACAGAGTTAAGGCACACCACACCAGACCTACTGCACCAAACTACACAGCTAAGAAGATGCAGAGGGCAACAATATCTTAAGAGAACAACCTTTCCTCAACATTATATCATCCTGCAGTCGTGCACTGTTTTCCACACCAGGCTGCTCCTCCATGTCCATGTCCATGCAGCTGCAGCTTCAGTGCTTCAATAAATAAGAGCCCTCCTCCACTTTGTCTGCAGGAGAAACGGGGATGGTGCCCGCCGCCTCTGGGAGAGACGAATGGATCAATATCAGTACAATATAGGAAAAATAAATTTCACGGTTTACAATCGCCACATGACACCGTCAACAATCCAGCGTGTGTAGTTATCACAGTCTCCAGGACGCCATTCCTGGACAGAGTTACTCGACCCCATCGACTGTGCAGTCATGAGGGAGTCATATATTTTGGACTGGATGAATTAATAATTCACTCGCAGACCTTTTTTCCAATCCCTCCGCGCCATGCAGCAACGTCGTCTGTGCTCGGGAAGAATCTTTCATAAGCTGAATGCAGCCGTTACTTGGAGGATACAGTGTGCAGCTGTCTCTTCACAGCACAGTCATTTTTCATCGTTGAATTTAATGTTGAATTATGAGCTAACGGGCTAAATAAAGCGGCGTCTGCTATAATATTAGACAGGGGGGGATTTATAACAATCCGAAAAATCTACTTGAGTAGATTCAGGGTATTTAACACCGGCACAGACCAGAAGGCCGAGTTATGAGTTTAAATCACCGTGATGAGATTTGAACGCCAAGGATTATCGATCAACTCCGTCCGACCCGACGTATCAATACTCATCTAACGTTCCCAGTCAAGGTCACACATATTAAAAATGATGCTCACACTTTATCCGGTCTATCAATGTAGGTATTTAGTAACATGCAGTAAATCAGGTAAATTCATTGTTATTCAAGCACTGATCCCCCCCAAGTGGATATTTTTATTCAAATTCAATAGACTCCTTTTTCCCCTTTGAATTACAAATGTACCATTTAGCATATGAATCAGAGAAGGCAATAATCAGTCCAGCACATTGTGTCTGTAAATAACCTGAACATTTAGCCACTCAAACACAAAAATCTTCCTCAAGGACTCTGCTCAGTAATGACCAGAATTAAAAAAAACTCATTTTCCAGCTCTTTTATTTCTCACTCTCTTTCACACTCTCTTGTTTTCTCTCTCTCTCTCGCTCTCTCTCCCTGGTGGCCTCTCTCGCTCTCTCTGGGGTACAGTGTGATTAAGTGTGAGGCCCCCCCCCGGGAACAAACCGGCTGATTAATTCAAAGCACATTGCGACTGAATGAGTTCCCAAACCTCTCTTCACACGAGAGGCCGTCAACGTCCGAGCAGGCGTCGCAGCAACAGCTGGGCCCTGCGGGGGGGAGGTTGAACAGATTCAATAGATTTCACCTTCACTGTACTTCATGAGGAGTCTGGATGCATATATAAGTGAAGCATACTGGACTTGGAGCAATGCATGCTGGTTAGAAATGAAGTTCGACTCTTGCCGGTGCTGCAGAACTTGTCAAAATATTAATTTAAACTTGTCTGGCCTGAAAGAAACATTTTGTGGAAAGTAAACAGTGTGTTTAGGTTTTGCGGAAACGGCCTCAGCTACAGTCAGTGATTCCGCAGCTACTCGCCCACAGAGTATCTGTGGGTCCTGGATGCGAAACGAGAGGCAGATGGTTTCATAACAACCCTCGAAGTTCTCTCCCTCCATCTGCTCACTTTCCCCTTTTAGAGGAAATCACAGTGAGTGACACTGATGGCCGACATCCAACGTCTGTACATAAAGGAAACGCAGCCCGGGCCCCCCTGTTGCTGTTGCACTGTAAAGGCTAAAAATAACATTGATGACAGCCCCGGATAGAACAGGCTCATTACTGGAACAGCGCTGACGATGCTGCACAATGCTTCATTACAGTGATGGATCTGCAGTGTCTCTGTATCTGGGTCCTAATTGGCAAACACAACACAGTTATTCAAGGCAGAAGAACAGCGTGCAAGATTAAAGTTTAATACCATTTCCTCAGGATGATATTAATATGGAGTCTCTGGCATTGGGTGTGGCTAAAAATCCCCCATAATGCATTCAACCTTGAGGCTACGCAGCCTTCTGAGCCTCAGTGGAAAAAAGTCCAGACAATAGGGTCCCCTTCTATAGATATTCATCCCTGGGGCCATGGGAAGAGGTGCAGATAGAGGGAAACACTGGTGAGAGAGGAGGAGTGTGTGTGTGTGTGTGTGTGTGTGTGTTAAATCCTTCCCTGTTTGTTGCAGTCCCTAATGAGGAGTCAGGGGAGGGCCAAAGATGTTTGTTTCTATTTTTACACCCGGGAGGGAGAAAAAGAGCAAAGTGTTCCCACAACCGCAAATTAATCTCCAGCAACCTTCCATGATTAATGTAAAGCACGAGGTCGACCCGACAGCAGGGACTGTAAAAAAAAGAAAAACGGGTTTATTTATAGAAAGATATATAAAGTGAGCCCAGCGTCCAGACTTGATTAAAACTTCAAGGTCAGAGGTCGAAGCTTAGAGCTAATCGCACACGATGGAAGTTTCACTTCAACCACTGCAGCAGGCGACGGGAACAACCATCAACTGTATTTCATAATTTATGAATGTGCCCTCATGTGTTCAAGTTCTAATTAATGTGGATTTTAATTAGATGACAGTGACACTCTGGGAACCTTTAATTAATTCTTAATGAGCGCACAGTGAGAGATTAATTGAAGGTGCTAAGATTGAGGTTTTTAAATTGTTAACATGATTCGGATTCAATAAATAAATTGTACAACTAACCTAAAGTAACCTCTACTGTATTTCAATCTTTCTTATTCTATAAAAGCTTTAAATCTTGATCATGCAGTGATTTAAATATCAACAAAAAAAGACGGACTGCTCAGGCCTAATCTCTGCTACTGCGATGGTTTGATAAGTTGTGGGGAAGCAGAAATTATGGTTTTAGTCAAATCATAAGACGCAGAATACTTATGAATGACACAAACACACGCACACACACACACACACACACACACTACTGTCCAGATGGCCAGCCCAGCCAACCATATCAGGGATTTCAGAACCATGGAGAGAGACATGTCAGACTGCTGCTTCAAAGCCAATACAGCTGTGTGTGTGTGTGTGTGTGTGTGTGTTTGTGTCTGTGTGTGTGTGTATATGTTTGTGAGTGTGTGTCCTGCTGCAGCCTGTGTACCTGCACGCTGTGAAAACAAAACTGAAGCATATGTGGCCTCGCTGTGTTGTCAACTTGCTCGACGGGTTGCAAAGCAGCCACGACCACGAGTGTTTGTTTATTCCAGACTCAGTCATTCACACAGGAGGAGGAGAGGTAACAGGGTAAACTGCTGGTTCTCTCTCTGTTGTCTTTCAATGTGATGTTTCAAATGAAACCGATTATGCAGTTTGATTAGTGAGTTAACCAGTGTTTTCAAAATGATGCAAAGAATCACTTATTATAACCTCCAGTTCAACTTCTGCTCTGAATAAGACCAGAGGAGTAAATCTCTGTGTTCTCCAGATGCTCAGTGGATTTCACGTGTCCATAAAGTTGGGAGACTCACCAGAGGCAGGGGAAACGGGTCTAAATCAAAGAATCAGAGGCCAAGATGTTGGATCCTATTGTTCCCATAATGCATCTCACTAGTGTCTTTAATTAGACCTCCTAAATTTCCACTTCTTTTTCAAATCCCTTGTCTCCAACGTCCTACACAGGCTTTCTCAAGTATCAAACCAAAACTGAGACAAAGCCGATGATATCATGAAGCGTAGAGCTGAGTCTGAATAAGATTAAAAGATGTTTGCTACACAAATCCTTCTGTGTTTCATATGTTTAACATCCTAAAGTTACTCTGATATATAATTAACAGGCGAACCCCTGATGATCCATTAATATAGTTTGTTTTGAAAGAGAAACTGCTCCGGCACATTTCGCCCTTCATCAAGGGCAGAGAAATGTCCCCATGTGCTCGGCCACAGGGAAAAGTGCCAAGTCAAGAGATCTGTCATCTATAAAAACACACAGGCACATTTCCACCAGCCAGAGGAAGCTGGCTAATCACAGCCCAGCAACAATAGAGGTCAATCCCTCCAATGAGATTAACAAATACAACTGATTAATTACATTATTAAAAAAAATACAGTTCGGTGACACTGTTTAAAGTCTGTACTTTGCATGTATTATAAAATATTTGATTCTGTTTTGTGAAGTTGAAATTACATAATCATCAGTAGAAAGTTTTGGATTCCATATTTCCAAGGTAACTTGCACTGCACCTCTAACTTGCTCTGGAGCAGATTAATCTGACCAATCAGATCACTGGAAAACCAGCGTCACCATTCCTACAGCATCCTGACAGGGACAAAAGAGTTTACTGTAAAGAGCAATTTTTTTATAAATTGATCAGTGGAATGAATTTGCTGTTACAGATAATTTACTTGTATAGCTTAAGATAATTTGATTCCTGTCACTGTTGATTCTTTATTCTGTCATTGCAGCTCAGAATAACATGATGACACTCTGAGACAAGAAACAAAAACTAAAGCCTTTGGAAATATTTCATCAGAGTTATGTTTTATTGAGTTCATCAAAGATCAAACTTCCTCTCATCTCTCTACTTGAGTTATTTGATCATATGGTTCATATGGTTGAATGATATTTTTGTCTGTCGCTATTATGACGAAATTAAATACATGTCCCTCATACCCTAGACATCTTAGGGACGTAACACATATAAATATTTCTTCTTCATTCATAGTATTCAAGTGTTTCTAATGATGTTGATCATTAGATCAACATCAGTAACTTAAGTAACTTAACAGTAACTTAACTGAGCCAATACCTGGTTATGATGAATTTACTTTGTGGTAAAACCTTTAGGAGTTAATGGATTCTCATGGTTTTGGGTGAGAATCAAAACATGCTCTACTGATCCATTTAAATCCTTCAATTCAATGTCTTTAGTTGAAACCTCTTTCATTCATGAATGACTGTCTACATATGAAAACTTTACAGACATGAATGTGAATCCTCTCTTCACATAAATGCTATTTAGTTCCCTGGAGCCTATTAATCCTCTGATAACAATATGCCATGCTACATATTATACTGTTTAACGCAGGTTAACAGCAGAAACAGGTCTTTATGTGCTTCAGCGTCACATCTGTCACGTTGGGCCCAACACAATGTGTGCAGTGCATGGTGCTGAGGGGTCTGCCAGGGGACGGGCTGTGTTTAGCTCAAAAGAGGTGGCTTGTTAAACACATTCAATTTGGCTCACGTCCGCTTGTGATAAAAGAAAGACTCTCGGACTGCTTGAATGCGGCTGTGTGCTCCGGCGGTGCCTGGCTGAATGACCATTGAATCGGTGGACAGAGAGGCAGCTGGGCGTGTGATTGGTTCACAGAATTCCTAATGACTCTTTATTGCCTCTTTTTTTTCTCTTAAAATCCATCTTTACATTCTCCGCTGCTCTGTGAGTCCTGGAGCCTTTCACCAGCTCGTCCTCTACGATCGTCGGGAGCGCCAGCAGACGGGAGGAAAAACCATCAGAGCTCGAACAACCTGCACAAACTGCACCAGCAGAAACTGTGTCATGCATAGCTCTCTCTCTCTCTCTCTCTCTCTCTCTCTGCTCTGCTCTGCTCTGCTCGGTAATGTGGCCTCGAGGAGATCATGAGCAAGTCGACCACAAAAACACACGGCCGACTCGCCGGGCCGCTGCAGCACACTAATTCAGAAACACACACGGCTGCAGGCGGAGTTGAACATGCACTTCCCTGGTATTCATCCCTGAGTCCTGTCATTCACTGGAGAACAAGAAGAGTCGTCAGAGAGAGGAGAGCGAGAGGAGGATTTGATTCAGAGTGCCTTCAGGAAGGAAGCCACATTTAAACTCACTAGATACAGATTTTCCACATATTCATACTTTTTCATCGAGATCCACAAATGATTCTCTGAGAAAATCTCACAATCTCACTACATCCCTCTACCAGGTTTTGTGTGTGAAACTGCAAACTACCAGACAGACGGATAAAGAAACACACATGAAACCATAACCTCCCTGGCAGACGTAGAAATGTAAATCAAGAAGGAATCGATGTGCATGTCTTACTCTTACTTTAGAGTATTAGGGCTCCGACTAAACTAAAACATCTTCATTATTGATTATTCTGCTGATTTGTTCATGAGTGATTGATTGTTTGGTCAATAAAATCTCCATAAATTGTCCTGGAATCATTTCCCCAAAGCTTGTTTGTCGGTGAAACATTTGTAAACCCAAATATAATCAGTTTAATATCATACAAGACAAACATTTTGCATCATAAGTTACTTTAACAATAAAGGTTTAAAATTGTCAGGTATCCCAGTGTCACAGCCTCTCTCGTGGTAAATGTGCTGCAGCCCAAAACAGGCTTTTTAAAGAGACAATGCAGCCTTACGTGGATATTTGTGTGTCTGAAGTTGTGTGTGTGCAGCTGTGTGTGTACGAGGTAAAGCTCATCCCAGACAGATACTCTCCCTCGGGTTACAGCCTCATAAACACAGAGATCCACAGACGCTCAGAAGTTCATTGACACTGAAATAACAGAATAAAAACAAAGCTGTCTGAGGGATTTGAATTATAAAACTCCTCCCAGTGTACAAATGCCTTCTCATCTTTTAACATAACTTTATCCTTCACTCCTTGAATCCTCCATTCCTCCTCGGCCTCTTATCTCTCTCCGAGGACAATTTGCCTCTAATACATTTATCCATTCTTGTTCCGGAATCCTTTAAGTGGTTTCTCCCTCTGTCATAATCCTCCTAAATGACAAAAGACCATTTTCATCCCTAGCTTCCGAGTCTCCTCTGTCATCTGAGTTTTTCAGGAACACGCCTGGGGTGAAGACGCATTAGAGCCCTAATGTAGGGAGTGTGGACATCGACCCCCTCCGTCTCCCTCCCTCCCTCCCTCCTTGCCTCCCTCCGTCCTAAGGTCCCTTATCCCCTTGTCCGACTAAGTGGTGCAGATATAATGAGCAATGAGGACAGCGCTGGAAAAACAAAACAACAGAGGTGTTTGAGAGCTTGCAGGACGATCGGTATTGGTCAGTAAATGCACTCAAAGAGGCAGCCGGAGCGACAGGAGACAGAATACACAGATAACACAGTCTCCTCCCTCTGAGGTCGATCTCCCTGATAGAGAGGACGCGGCCGAGCCAGACAAACACAGGCTGCGATGCACAGCGACTCTCTTGCAGCTGACAGATGGGGCGAGTGGGTGACTCAGTGCTTTTCTGCAGCGTAGGAGCAGAACTGTGGGAAGCAGAATATATGGATTTTCGCCTAATAATAATTACAGAAAACTCAGTCTGTCTGTAGGTATGTGGGTAACTGCAGCATAGGTCATAAACTCTGCTTTATCCATGTTAGCAGATGGGACAGTGCTTGACAGAAAATTAGACAAACCGGAAAGGAACCTGACTAAACCCAACCCCAAATATAATTAAAAAATGTTTAGTTTGAACGCAGCCAAACTGGATGGAATATTTTGTCTGAATTTTCTTGCAGCGTGAGGAAGAGGAGACGTGTCGTCCATCTTTGTTTACAGTCGACGCTCTATGCTTGCAGCTCTGTGAGGCCGTGACAGCGCTGAGATGCCTGCACAAGAATACGAGATGATTTTAAAAGGTCTTGGTTACATAAATCTTCAGGCCTGTTAACCTCAACATTATAATAAATCTTCCATATGCACTTATACAACAGTCAAGGTCCTTCCTCTGTTTCTCGTTCAGCTTCCCGACCTAACTTGACATCAGAGCTCCCATGATGGAGGACAGGGTTAATTAAATGGCTGAACTACAGGATAATCTAATACATGTCTAAGAGTGTACAGACCCTAACTGGGTAAAAGTGACAAAGACAGATCCTCTGACCCTGATTCTGTGTCACACACACACACACACACACACACACACACACAGTGACGTGCTCATGCATGCCACTGTATACGTGCACTGTAATTGTGACGAGGCAGAGGACCGATCGCGGTTGTTCTTGCTCTACATCTTCTCTGGATGTAATGGCCCCTGGACATGGAACTGGGACGCTTCTCTTCCCTCTGCATGCAGAGAGGATAATCAGGAAAGAAGCTGAAACTCGATTTTGCTCCGTCTAGACACAACCACGGCAGAATAACTGAAGTAGGCTGATGCTTTTTTTTTTAATAAACAAACATTAAATTCACGTGATGGAGGCACAAGCCGGAGCCCACACAGTGAAGACCTTTGTTTTCCTTGCCTTTCTGCTACGCCTACAGAGTTTCCAGCACACTTCGCTAAAGTAGACGACCAATCAATACAGCAGCCTGCAGGCTCCGGTTCCCCGGTCCCTCCGAGCAGCGACTGTATTTCACTGCGGTAAAAAGGAACTTTCTGGAAAACAGAGTCTGGGCCTGAAGGGGTTTCTGCAGAGAGAAAAGAAAAGAACGGGGAGGGAAAGTCTGTCCAGCTTTCATGAGGGTGTCAAGAGATTTTAAAAAGTGGGGCCAAAAACAAAATCATAAGGGTCAAACTGAAATAACTTTTATCGTCTTTTTTAAATGGTTTGTATTTTCACTCTCTCTCTCACACACAGACACACACACTCACTCATACAGTGAATCTATGTGCAGCACTTTCTCTATCACACATCACTCACACACTGCTGGCACAGTCGTTTGTGGCTAGTTGGCGTTCAGGGTCTTGCCCAAGGACACTCCCACGTTCCCAGGGAATGAGGGACACTGGGATCTAACAGCCAACCTTCTGGTGATAGTGGACCACCCGCTCTACTTCCTGAGCCTTGGCCGCCCTAAACCTTTTAAATTGTCCTATAACCAGCGACAAATCCCCACCTTCTCTCTTCCTTTCCTCGCCTCCAATAAGTCACAATCCATAAAATACAATAAATACAAAGAAACCCATCAGATAGCGCTGAGTCCCTCATGACTCCCACCACCACTCCATCCCACCACCACTCCATCCTGCCGCCACTCAGTCTCTGCTCTCGATCACAAGATCCGCTTCCAAAGCCCCAACTCCTGTCTCCCTCTACACACACAATCATAGCGTAGATAATAAACAAACAGAAAAAGAGGCAATCAGTGCGCACATGCAGGCAAAGAGGTTTTAACATGTGACTCAGCCACAATGACCAATGACCTTCCCTTCAGGTCATCACACAAACACACACACACACACATACCAGAGGCCAAAACACGAGGACAGACAGGTCCTTGTTTCTATGCTCGGCTGCATCCCCGAGCCTGTTGCTGGGGTCGGAGGTCAACCTGCGGCAAACCTTCCTCCCTCAAAACACTGATGTCATTAACACTCAATAAACCACACAATAATCAGCGTCTAATCCCATTAGGTTGGCGTCCTGCTGTGCTGCAGACGTCACAAGGTACAGACACACAGTTTCATCTCTGTGACAGATTGGTCAGTGATTCCACAGCTGTTTTCTCTGGGCTTTGATCCACTTTGAAGAAATCACAAGGAATCCGTCAGCTGCGTTTCACCAACAATTCAAGCCACGCTACACACAATGAAACGCATGGGGCCTGGTACGTGTTCACAACATAGAGCAGGAATCGATCCATAATTCCCAGATCACTCCAGCCGGGGAGGGGGCGCCATGGGAAATGAGGAGGGGGATGGTGGACTCACGGACAGTGTGAGGGAAAAGTAAAAGAAGTGGAGGAAGGCATCATCTCATGAGGTATTGATTCCCCTCCAACCGTCCATGTTTACTGCCTCTGCTACGGACCCCTCCTAATGCAAAAGAGGATTAAAGGAGGGGGGGGCACCTGTGATGCATTATTTTACCCAGTCAGTGCAGATTGATCTACAACCACAGACGCTCTCAGGCCGGATTGTTGCCCCCGAGTTGGAGGACGGGTCAAACACACCAGGGCCTTTGGGAAATAAATGTAATAAATGTTAAGTGTTGACGTTTTTGTATCTTTTCATTCAGTGAGTCTTTTTAGAGATGGCGACACGAGTTAAAGACACACAGATGTACACGGGAGGTCCAATAGTTAACTTGTCTTACTTTTGTATGTCATATCATGAGCTAGATAAGCCGTATGTCCACTGCAGTGCAACAACTAGAGCCCACACTACTCATCAGAAAACAGAAGCTGAGCAGAGGTTTGTGTGTTTGATGAGCAGAGACCGAGGTGCAGGTATGAGGCCGGGGGGGGGGGGGGGGGTAGAGATAGAGGAAGCGCCCTTTTGAATAATCACACATCTGCGAGTTCTGAATGAAATGTAGTTTCGAGGCTCCAAATTTAGGAGAGGAACTTTAACACCTGACTGTATCCACCCTGCAGCTTCAGGGACTTGTCTGATATGTTTCCTCAGTGAGGTCACTGCAGGAGTTCACAGTCCTGGAGGGGAAATCTGATAAACACCTCTGGAAATGTCAACCACCATGTGTAATATATTCATGTACGGTTTCCTGCTGCCTGGCACACGGAGGGTTCACAGACCGGTCTGACTTTGCACCACTCACTCTCTGGGCTTTATAATTTATTCTGAAGGAGGTTGAGACAAACAGAAGCTTCACAGCCTCGTCCCTCGACTCTAATGGCCGAGCAGTCGCATGAGATATGCTTGACTCATGCAGATGTTGCTGTTGAGCAGAGCCCAGAGGGAGTGGAGTGACAGCTAATCAATCATCTTCAGGTTATTCTCACATGTTGCTGGCTGCTCGCTGACAGGAAACCCTGGGGAAAAACACACCATGATAACACAATGAGCCCTTTTCATCCATGAAGTGAGCAGATCCTCTTCCACATAGTCCGTCATACAGTGGCCCAGGACAGACAGATCAGACAGAGATTGACTCTAGAGAGAGGGAAGTTGAGGGATTATTGGTTGCAATCTGCCACGTCACCACTAGATGCCACTAAATCCCACTCACTGCTCCTTTAAAAATAAAGCTTATCCAGCAGACGTTTAGCTTAACTTAGCCCAATGGAAGTTGGTCGATAAAATAGGGATACACCCAGAAAGGCTCAGTCCAAAGGTCTAGAACTTCTTACAAAGTCTCCGAATATATTATGTTTAATTCATACAAAGTGACGCCACTGATTTCAGCGGAGCACTTTGGTTATTTTAAATTAATTAACATCCAAATGTGAGTTGAGTGAAGTGCTCTCTACCACTGGACTCAATCTGCAGACAAATTCAAGCCTCAACAATGTGATGAAGACATGAACACGCTGCTCCTCCTCGTCCTCGTCCTCGTCCTCGTCCTCCTCCTCCTCCTCCTCCTCCTCCTCCTTCTCCTCCTCCTCTGCAGCAAAGGCATCCTCCTCTTACGGCCTCTCACTGTATCCTATCCAAGGAGGTAGATCTGCCCAGAGACAGCACTTACAAGCCAGAGCCACGGGGTAACGGGTGTTTCCGTCACTGCTTAGGCAGCTATCCAGAGACTCACACAGTACACACACACACACACACACACACACACACACACACACACACACACACACACACACACACACACACACACACACACACACACACACACACACACACACACACACACACACACACACTCACTCACACAGAATGATATAAGAAATGAGAGTGGTCGGGCCAGCAGGCAGAGAGAAAGACGGGGAGGGAGTCCGAGTGAAAGAGCTCGATAAAGGGAGAAATATGTAGACGGACACTTTGCTGTTATCAAAACACACTCTTAGCTTCCTATATCTGTCTGGAGCCTGCAGGCAGCAGAGAGACGTGCAACTTCTTCTAGAAGACGAATAGCCATGATCACTTTTTAGACGTCCCTTTGTCCGTATTAAAGGAAGGCTGGATTTCCACTCAAACAGTTATTAGATTATTTGATTGGTTGGCAAACAAAACAGAGCTTCTATTTTAGAAAATTATAGTTTATGAATTGTATGCTTTGCAAATGTGAGATTTTATTCCAAACTATCAAAACATGCAATCTGATGATGTCACCTTGGGCTCTGGGAAGCTGTGAGGGGGCAACACAGTTTGTTATTCTCATAAGGATAACACAAAAACTACTTGATTGATTTCCATGAATTCTTGTGAAGGGGTGTGACATGACACCAAGGTACAAACCACTTAATTTTGGAGCAGATTTCTTTCCTTCATCATGGCATCATAGTGTGTTAGCCTGATATAACCTGACCACAAATCACAGCTAGATACAGACACACAAGTTTGCTACAGCGAGACTGAATTAGAGCAGCTGAGGCACGAGAGTCCTGTGTGGATTTTTCTTGTGTGTGCCGTCTGTGAGTTCAGTGCATGTGTGACGTGGGAACTTGTTCCTCCACCAGCTGGGACTTGAACTGAACACACGACATACTGTCGGTGTGACCACAGAACATATGGAAACACGGTGGGGAAGACGCATGCAAATCTGGCCGGCAGGCACATACACTCAGAATAGATTATACTCAGTGGGATGTATAACACTGTACATAAACCAATAGAACAATCTGCTCTCAGCTCTGAGGGTTAGTGTGTAGGGTCGACCTCTAGGGGTCTCTCAATCAAAAAAATAACAAAAGACTTTAACTGATGACAACAAGAAGCAGCGTGGGATCATGGGAGTTGTTGTTTTCACCGCAATTGCCAAAAAAAATCTTCCCGACGCCAAATACAGTGTAGTTGTTTTTAGACATTCTAATGCAGAACTGTTATATATTATATTGAAGCTAGTAAAACACTCTCTTTGAACGCATTTGAAAATTCAATACCGACTGGATGAAACACAATCTATAGTCAAATGAAAGAGAAGAGGAAGGTGATGGCGAGACCGAGTAATGGATTCATCATCTTTCCTGAGAATAACCGACAGCTGCGGGACTATAGGCCCCACACAGTCCCAGAAGCAATCTCCATTTCCATTTGCTGTTTCCCCTGACCTTTCACAACACACCTCTGCAGAGTACAGCGGGAGCAGATATGATGTGATTGTACCGGCAGGTTTGCACTCGTGCCACTCGGACTCATATTCACAGAGGATCTGCGACAGGCGGGCGGGAAGCAGGAGGTGCTCTTCTCTGTGGAAGTAATATCACCTCCAGAAAATGTTCCCTCCGTCAGGCAAAGAGCGCACACACAAACGCACACATGCAAACGCACACATGCAAACGCACACGAGCGGGGAAGCACAGGACACAAAGGATGCATTTGCGAACGGATGACAGATCAAAACAAAGAACACTGCTGCTGCACAGCTTTATAGCCAAGTGATGAAAAGTCGTGCAACAAATCTATAATCCACTACCCTCCTCTCCATCATTTTCCTTTCACCACTCCCCCCTCCCCACCATCTCTTCACTTCTGCTTCTCTCTGTCCCCCCCCCCCCCCCCCCCCTCTGTCCCATCACGTTCTCCCTCATCATCTGCCAGATCAGCCGTCATCATCCAGTAATTCCGAAGTGTGAGGTATGGGCTGGACAGAGCTCTGCTGCCGGCGGTGTGGGGCCGTCTCTTTGTCTTTACTGTGTGTTTCTCTGAGCTGCACAAGGATCTGATGGGCCGTGAGAGTCAAAACAAAATGTTCCACTAGTCAAGCGCTGGAATAACAAAGGGCACAGAGGAAGAGAGAGCGGGAGATGGGAAAATATAACCAGCATGTATAATGTAACATGGGGAGTGCAGCGCTAAAGGTTGAGCATGTTATGTCATTATTGTTTGATTTGGTTATATATACATATAAACAGTATATATATGGAGAGCCAGCTGATGGAGTCAGTTGATTCACATGTTTTGAATGTTTTCTTTTTATGGTTTTTAAGTCATCTTTTGTGGAAGGTGTTATTGGATCTCTTTTAATGGCTTAATAAATGATTAAAAGTAAAGATTATAGATTTAAACTAGGTTAGGATAGTTCTAAACATTTTAAATTACAATGGTTTAAAGAAATAAGATGTTGACTTGGTCCAGGTATAGACTCTGATAATTCTTGACGTATAATAACTCCCTTAATTACAGGAGTAACAAAGTTAGACCTTAATGGCTTTGACAAGATATGCTGTGACTCATGATTATTTTCTTGATCAGTTGCAAAATGTTGTGTTGATCAATTCATCATAAATGCTCTATAGATAATCAAATATGTAAACAATGTCCATCATAATGTCCTGAACCTCAATTTAACAACATCAAATGTCTAAATCGTCAGTCAAATCCCCAGAATAGAGTAAGATAGTGTAAATAAATGAAACATGGCTTTAATACACTTTCACCCTCTTTAAGAATATTCTTGTGACTGAGCTACTTTTATCTCCGACCAGAGTGACTGGCGTGTGCTTGATTAGAGACGACACTGTATAAATAATGATGAGGATTTCTGAGTTGGCAGCACAGAAAAAACATCTCTGACTTGCTCGCTCTCTCTCTCTCGCCCACACACACACAAAAACACAGCCTTCAGCTTCTTCGCTCAACTCTTAGAGCCCTGTCCTCATCCTCTCTTACGTATATACGTGTATTCATAAAGGACTGAATGTATAAACATAGCCACATAATAGAGGTCCTGCAGTGCTTCACCAAATATAAATGAATATGTTTATTCTCACAGTCAATCATGCTGTTCTTGCTTTTCTAAATGTAAATCCTCATGGGGACGTTTTAGATCGATGAGCCTCTGAACCACCACACACAAGCTGTGCTGAAGATCCAATAACTGATGGAGTCTTGAAAACTCTCTTGGAAAAACACAGACGTCTAGAATGAGTGACTGGCGACATTTACTCACTGTGGGAAGGAGTCTTGAAAACAAAGGAGCAGTGGAGGCACTGGTGTGGTGGGGAGGGGGGAGGGGGGGCAGGGTGTTACTGGCAGAATCCTGAGCTTGCATATTGTGTTATATGCAGTGTTGCTTTTTGTTGAGCTTCACTGCTCAGAAGAACCATCGACTTATATTTCATAACAACTTATTTATGCAAGACTATGGATGGGCGACCAAATCAATAATTATCACAATATTCCCCTCATCAATGACAATATGTTACACAAGTCCAACATTTAGCAATATATATCTTATGTGTTGTGCAAACACAATGAGGTGGCACATAATTGATCAGCTTTGTTGTTGCTGAAGTGTTGGTCATTCTTTGACCGTAAAGATTTTAAAACCAGTTTCATCCTGATATCTTTTTTGGCAGTATGGCCCAGCCCTATACTAGATTTAACTTCCTCCTTGTAAAGGCCCGGTCAGCCATCAATCTCAAACCTTCACTTCACACCTGTGGGAACGAGGGATAGAATAAAAACATGGCTTCTTGTGGTGAAACAAATCCCAGCATGGCTTCATGCTGAGTTCTGCTTTGGTGAAATTTAAACCGTTGATATTCGCTTTACATTCGCAATATGTGTGACCCGTGCCCTTAGCATAGAGATTTATGATTTCTAGGGTCGGATCCAGAAGTGGGACAGGCTGCAAAATCTTATTCTAATTGGCTGTCAGTAGTGCACAGATAAACAATGTGTTTGAACAAGGAAGAATTTTCAGAGAAATGTCAACCCGACTGTGAGAAATGCATTGAACATGGATCCACCTGCTCAGCCACACAGTATTTACCATTTCATTTGGATTTAGAAAAATTCTAAATCTGCAACTGCAAACATATGAGATACTGGAACCACAGATTTTTCTTTATAAATTACTTAAAAAATAAATTGATTGATTACGTTCAGTAGATTAACTAATTGACTAATCAACTTATTGTTTTGGCTTAACAGGGAATAATTGTATTTACATGAGCCGAGAAGATCAAACTTTTTGGAAAAATTTCAACCACACTGAGAAAAGCCTTGAACATGCATCCACCTACTATGCAATCTGAGCCACACAGTATTTACCATTTAACATCAAGGTGTCCTCAGTGTTTCTATCGAACTCGTCCTCGGTGCACTGCAGCCTAACACCATTCCAAAGAGATGCTGAAGCCCTAAGTGTATACCAGTGTGTGCATATGTGTGTCTGCAGGTGTGTAACTGTGAGGTAAACCCCTTTCCCCCAGGTTATAGCCTTTTAACCTGCATCCACCTGCTCAGCCACACAGTATGCACCATTTAAATTGGGGGGGGGGGGGGGGGGGCCTTTACCATGATTAAGAAAAATCCTAGATCCGCCACTGGTTGCACAGACATGCAAACTGGGTGATTTTCAGTAACATTAAAGTTCACATGTTTTGTTGGGGACCCCTGAGACAACAGGACGACCCCTGCCGGTCCCCACCCTGGAGGGCCCCACAGGTCTGTGCAGAAAACAGCTGACCAACAAAAACAACACCTGGGTCATGCAGCCTGTTCCCCCCCCCCCACCCCACAGACCTCCTGCACCCACCTCCTGCAACTGCTCCAACTCCTTCCTGAGGGTCTCCTGCTCGGTCTCCAGCTCCGCATACTTGTGCTTCAGCGCCTGGTTCTCCTCCAGCACCACCAGTCCGCACTCCGCAGCCCGGATCTTCTCCCGGTTCGCCTCGGCCAGCTCCTGGGTGAGCCGCTGCACCTCGGCTCGGTACTGATCCACCGATTCCCCGCATCCTAAGCCGGCGGCCATCGCCCCTGTATCCCGGTGTCGGAGCGGCCGTCCCCCCCTCCTCTGTCGGTGGCTCTGCGGCTCCTCCTGCGCCCCTCGGCCGGTTTGCACAGAGCCAGAGGAGGCGGGCGGAGGCTGAGGGACACCGCCCCCCCCCCCCCCCCCCCCCCCCCTATCTCTCTCTTTAAAACATGTAAACACAAACAAACACCCTCAACACGCGCCTCCACAGTGAAATATCAGCGAACAACAGATAAATAACATTCAAACATCCACAACAACAGTTTGATGAAGCCTCGCGCTCTGAAACCAGGTCAGTGGAGTCAGCAGACCACTGAGCATCATTTCTGCTTATTCATGGGGGCGAGGGCGCCACCTGTCTGCTACATGGAGGTATACCACCCTGTCTGTCTGTCTGTCTGTCTGTCTGTCTTGTCTGTCTGTCCATCTCGCTCTCTCTCTCTCTCTCTCTCTCTCTCTCTCTCTCTCTCTCTCTCTACCTTTCCATCCAAAAACACCTGGACCTTGGAACGAATACATATAACAATAAATGCACCACAATTGGTTAAAGTTTGGTTTTGATTAGTTATTTGACGTTAAAAGAACAGGTTGAAAGTGAAAGTCTTTCTACAGAAGCCCAGAATGGACAAATCAAACAGTGGCTGCAGAGGAGGCCTTTCAGAGAGACCACCATCGGTTCTCCTACACACTTGAATGAGAGCATGGATTTCTTATTACACCACATCTCTTGTGTTATGGTCCATCCATGGCTGAGGGACCATTCAATTGGCTGCGATGTGCAACTTCACCACTAGATGCCATCACATTTACAACATTTCGAAGAGGGAATATGTTTCATAATTTCTAATCTTCCCTGTTTACATACACCCTGACACCATAGACACTTTATGGCCTCATAGTTGTATTGAATTACAATAGATCTTATAGGTATTGTGGACACTAGCAGTCAGCGGACATCTCATTCATCTCAGTGTAACCACATTTTTTAAACTTCCAAAATGGGAAATTTTACAAAAACTAAATGTATTCCTGATGATGCACCAAACAAAAAGCAAATATTTATATAGCCCCTTAGTAATTTCTGTGAATTCATGACACAATCATTGATCTTTTGACCAATAATGCTAATTTTGACGAAAAGAAAAATATTTAATGATCCAAGGAAAACGTTTTTTGGTTTGTAATATTGAAACCATCCAAACAAATATCTTATGTGTATCATAAATGCAGAACTAAAGACGTCAATTTGTAATCACTTGCCTTATGATGCTGTCCACCGACACCGGTCAGTGCTGCCCTCTCTCAACCCGGCCCCACAGGCAGGAGTACAGTTTATCTCGCTGTATGTGCAATAAAGGAAGACATGGCCCGGGGTGAAAAGTTTAGCCCTTCTCATCAGAGGCTTGTCAGACCTAATCAGTTATGGCGCTGTCAGTTTAGTTATGGTGGTGATAGCGAAGGCGCTGCTGCGTTATCAATATTATAATTGGTAATTGTTTGGAAAAATGTCCTGCCTTACACTTCTTAGAAAGAAAGAGCCGACATCACCTCACAACAGAGTATCACAGGTCTCCTGGAGGCCAGTTCTGTGAAGGTTGTGAAATACTTTTATCTGTGATATTGATTTATGAACTGGAATAAAGAGTACTGAGGACATTTATATAGATTTCAGGAGTTTAGTTTAGATTTTTCTATTTAAGTTAAATTTATTTACATATCTCTGCATCCCCAATAAACAGTAATACCCGTATAAGTACTTTTTTTTACCTTTATCTGTGATATTGATTTATCAACTGGAATAAAGAGTACTGAGGATATTTATATAGATAGCAGGAGTTTTGTTTATTTTTTTCTATTTAAGTTAAATGTATTTACATATCTCTGCATCCCCAAAAAAACAGTAATACCCGTATAAGTATTTTTTTTTACTTTGAACCTACTCGCCAAGCTCTGTAAATAACGCAGTTGACCTGCCAATAACCTCTATTTACAAGGAAATATTAAGATAAGGGCCGGTCGCCAGAAAGTCAAACAGATGAACAGTTTATGGCAGTGCTCTATCTTATCTTCGACAAGGAACTGTAGGATCATGAAAAAAAGAAAAACCTGAACTACACGGCATAAACAGCCTCTCTACCAAGAAGTGTATACCGAGAGGAACTCAATCCTTGATCTGTACAATTACATCAGTACAGACTTATCACCAGGTCCAACCTGAATGCTTCAGTAGCCAAGTCAAAAGCACCTTTTCTTTACATTATATATATTTGTTGGGCTTTTTAGGCTTTTATTTGATAGGACAGCGAATGGTTATAGCTTATGAACAGCAAATGAACAAAATGTAAAACATGCAAACTGTAGATCAGGTGGACAACACATTTAGACGCCATTTTGCGTCTCATCAGAAAGTCAGTGCGATCTTTGTACCGCGAGAAATCAAAGAAACAAAACAGTGTCATCAGCGTTAAAACAAATAGTGTCATGTGCTATCTTTCTGTTCCCAGCAGATCAAAATAGAGAGTCCTGTAATCTGGGGAATGTGTGTGGGTCAGCACGGGCATCGACGGTGTTGACGGCGTTCTGGGGAGCAGCCGGGGGTGAGGAGGTTTAGGGAGGCAACATGGCAGCCAGCACACGGGCTGCAGCCGAGGCTCCTGTCAGGGCAGAGAGAGAAATCTGTGAGAAAACCCCCCGACCAATCGTCAAGCCATCGATTACGATTAGATAACGGCTTTAATCAGTGTAACAAGCTTTTTTATTTGTCAAGTCAAGCTATTTCATTAGATAACCCACACATTTATATTAAAATGGAAGTTTAATGTTTTTAAAACCTCATAATACTGCAGCTCGTGACTGGCGGACTGGACGTGCTGGCTGGAGATCAGCTCCAGGTCCTTCAGGGTTTCGGCCTTCCTCCACTTGGCTCTGCGGTTCTGGAACCAAATCTGAAGCGCACACAAACAACACCCACAGTTACATATGCACACAATATTTGAAATGCCAATAATATATGTGTTGTTGTTAAAGTAACAATAGACCTGAGTTCATATCAAATCCTCCTGAAAACTCCCTGGGTTAAAAAAATAAACCTGGTTTGTAATAGATACAAATATGTTACTTTGTTATATTGTTTGATTATTTAAATGAGATCGAAAAGTCATGAGACACAAACAAGTTTGACCTTAACAGCTGTCTGAATTGAACTGAATTATCAATCAGCTGTACAGAAACCCGCCTGCGGCCTTTGAAACGACCAAGGATAAAGATATCATGAGAAAATCATTAACACGTAGTGATATGTAACTTTAGGTGTATTGATGTTTCTCTACGGTCTATTTAATACTATCAGGCTCTTGTTTGAGAGCGCTCACTGACCTGTTAACAGCCCTAGATTAACGAACGGACTCTTGCTAGAATGTAATCAGTTACGAAAATAAGATCGAATGTGATTGCTTGTACGTGGATAGAACCACAATGATAAGAAAGGGGATAGATGTATAGATTTCACACCTCTGGATGTCTATATTCACATGGGCAAATCTTGAACTCCAGAGCTGAAAGTGCTCCTACCTGTATCCGGCCCTCGGTGAGGTGCAGACCCGAGGCCAGCTGCTCTCTGGTGTTGACGTCTGGGTAGTGAGTCTGCTGGAAAACCTTCTCCAGCTCCTTGACCTGGAACGGTGTGAACGTCACCCTGGTTTGCCTTTTCTTCCTCCGGCCTGTAAGACAAAAATGATTTGTCAGTGTCAACATTATCATTAGCATCATTTATGAATCCAAACAGTCTCTTTTACTTTTCAACACACGATACTCACCGATGCAGTCTGACGTGGCCGTTGGAGACTCTTCAAGAAGTCGGGTTTGTGGAGTTTCTAGAGGCAGAGTAAAAAAGTTAATATTTTGATTAGTATTTCAGAATTAAAGGGTTAAAACGCAAACCTACCTGTACACGAGTGCTGTGTCGATTTCCTGGGGTTCTCCTTGATGACTGACCAGCTCCGGTGAACTCTCTTCTCCTTTCGGACACACATGGGCCTCCTCAGTATCGCTTCGATGGAATGGGATAATTTTTTGCATGGCGGAGAATCCCTCAGTTGATCCACGCAGGAGTTCTTCTCTGTATCTCCTCTGTTCCACATTTCCAGGGATTTATCACCATTAACGACTTTAGTTACTTCCAGCAGCAGTTCAAAATAAAATACCTTCCCCTGTTCTCTGACTTCTTATTCTTCTTCTTCTTCTCGTCCTCTCTCTGTAAGGTGAGGACAGTGGGGTAGTCCTCTCTCTCTCCTGTCAGCCTGTGTTTGACCTGCATCACATGGTCATCAGGTGGGAGGAGCGAGAGGCTGCATTGCAATAGCCTCTACTTCTAAGAACACTGCTAGTCAGAATCCATGCATGTCAAGGTTTCCAGTTTCCCTCGGGAGCTGTTAATTCAAGGCGTGTTCATTTTAAATATGGGAACATGCTCTATAATGGCATATCTGCTCTTATCAGCTCCTCACAGACAGATTTATATTTCATACATATAAATTCTGCTTGTGCTGTAAAAAAAACAATCACATGAACAAATGTTTGAATTGTTCATGTCGGGCAAAAAGTCTTTGTGGTGTTTGTAGCTTGATTAACAACCGAGACGACATTACACCCTGAATACGTATTTTAATGACTGCTTCTTGTTCTTATCAGCAGGTTTATTGGAGGACAAATTGTTATCGCCTTGGCCTCAGTTTGCCCTCTCACACTCAAGTTCACCTCCTGGGGACAGGGAGAGCTCGAGCTGTTGGTGCCCCCTGGTGGTGGTGAGGGAGATCATGTTTAATTACTCCAGGACGTCTCCATCTAGTGGTTTGATGTCCTTCTGTATATAGCGCCAAGGATCAGGCTTTGTAAATAAGTCTTTTTTTTCACTTCTTGTAATAGCAGGAAATTATCTGTATTTAATAACTTAAGCCTTTTTATACATTATTTTTATATGCATGTAGTCTTAATCTCCTTGAAATTAGCGCTTTAATGTTTATTCAGCAGCATTGTTGTATACTAAAAATGGAAAAAAGAAATAGGAATTCTGCTCTTTCTAATTTCCCTCATACATAGTGAACAGAAAGCTGTAGGTGCTGTGAAGAAATTATTTATTACATAAAACAAAACAAATCACATGCATTGCAGCACGAGTTTAAATCCTCTAGGTGGTGCTGTTCTCCACCTCCCTCGTCACTAATGAGTCACAGAACTTGACCTGCTTGAGTCACTTGTGGTCAGTGTGTAATGAAACAGGACAAAAAACAATCACGGGAATTTAACAGCTAATTAAATCAACAAGCTTAGATGTTACCTCAGCCAAGGTTCTTAGCAAACTGAGAATCAAAACACACTTTTGTCAAGAAAATGCAGATTTGTCTTGTTTTTCCTTTTGTTGACATTCGTCCTTCAGTGAAATGGATGTTCAGAACAGTTTGTTTGTTTAATTTCTAAATGTTCAACACATTAATCAGCAGAAGTTTCCTCTTCACTCCGTTAACTCAAGCTGCAGCAGATTTATTACTTCTTCTCTTCCGCTTAATGTGATCATGTGCGTCTGAGTCACTGTCTGACCCGAAACTGATGTGAGGGACACAATAGGTTGTGATTTGATTTCAGCTTTACGGATTAAAGATGTAAAGTTAGTCAGATAATTGATTTGCGTTTATCAATGAGCAGATGAAAATAAAAAGGCTTAACTCACTCCCAGTTCAACCAAATACAACTAAACCATTTTTTACCATGTAAATACATAGTATTTAAAAACTGAGCCTCAAAGTAAGTTATAAGGAAAACTGTCTTCACTACCTGACATGAGATGGATCCTTCTTATGTGAGACACTACAGGCGAATAGGAGAAATAATAGATTTCAACATGAAATAGTTGATTATTTACTTTCTCAAATTTTAAGCTTAAATATGCTAATCTGATTTAACGAAAAAACTATTTCAAGAAATGGTATACATTTCCAGATCAGACGTCTGACCTGTGGATGAAGCCTAGCTTAAAATTCACTTTCAGTCTTTTGGGGCATTTTAGAGCCAAAGGATTTAACAAGGTAAGTTAGGGAATCAGCTGTTTATCACTTTATAAAGCATAAAATCTGTTTCAATAGCCATAGAGAATCACATTTTGTGCAAATCCGGCTTTGACTGTTAAATGCATATAACCCCCTTAAGAATAAAGATTGTGACACAACTGGAAAGTTTTGTTTGGAGATTTTCTGGTTTCTAGTATGAGGAAAAATGTGTTCTAAAATAAACACTTATTTTATCTGGCATAAGAAATACTGATTTCTTATGCTAGAAAAATAACCCCAAATCTCCATCACTAGATGATATAAGTGTTTTTGCACACTGTCACATGCACTCAGGAGACCTCCTGATGACAAAGCCCTGCTTCTCTCTTTGCTCTTCAAGTTACACGTGAGCTCAGTTTCCTATTTATTTAATTTAGTGCTTATTTTCAAGCCTCCCCTCAGTGTCTTCCTTCCAACTGTTTGTCACTTAAACATATGTTATGGACATTTAACTTTTCTGGTTCCTGAAGTAATAAAGAAAATCAAATTACTGAAGGTCGGACAATAATCAGTAGTGTTTTTTATTCTTAGTGAATGACTGATAGTTTGCTTTTCTTTCATTGCGACTCGATTTTTCAGCTCTGCCTGTGGAAAGGCTCAGGGCAATGTAGGTTGGTCGGTTCGTTAATTGGCTGGTTGTCAGGTTTCTTGGTAATTTTGTTGGTTAGATGGTTGGTTGGTTGATCGGTCGGTCAGTAAGTCAGACAGTCAGTAGTTGGTTGTACCACCTTGGTCCAGGCTGAAATATCTCTCTGATAGGTTGTTTCTTTAGGGATTCCATGTCCCCACTTGACCTCTATAGCACCACCATGAGGTTAACATTTCCTACTTTCAGTGAAATGCCCCGAGAACCATCAAATTGACTACCATGAAAACAATGTTGAAGTTGATTACCATATTAAAAAGAATTCAAAAAGCATGTTGGAGCAGTCGAAGTTGATGCGACTGTCCGTTATAATAAGTTAAGGTGTTCCTTCTGCTTTCGAACTGATATTTTTGGTTTTCTTTTCCTCTTGGTATCTTGCAGCTGCCAGTTCACGACCTGGTTCTTGAATTTGGAATAAGGACAGATGCAGATTATCAATCCTGTGACAGAGGATGTATCGGGTGCCAACAGTGTGTGACTCTGAATGTCCTCCGCTGCAATAGGAATACAGTTTCAGGCCTTGTTAATGAAGTAGATGTGGGCTGCTATCAAACTCTTAATTTAGAGCAATAATCCAATTTAATCTAATATCGTTCTGTAGAAAGTAGAGCTTTTGCGGTGAATTAGGAAATGAAGTTAACATTTACTGAACATTAAGCCGACATCAATGAGAGCTTTGTGCCATGCGACAGTTTGCCAGCGTGATAGTCATGGTAGTGTCTCCTCGCAAAACAAATATTTGGTGTAAAAGTTAGAAGGGAAGCATTTGAGCTCGGACGTAAGACGGTTCGGTAACTTGCCAAACCACAGTCAAAAACAGTAGGTACTGTACTGAAGGGCTCTGGCTGTGGAAACACTTCCAGCGATTCATAATTCTTTTGTAAGGATTTTCTTCTTTAGGCGTCTGAAAGGATTCCAGCATCAATATTAAAATCGGTGTGTTTGAGGGCAAAAGAGAAAAAAGAGAGCAAGGAGAGGAATTTCTCCTGCCTGCTGGATGTTGGTGGGTCAGCTGCTGCTTCTGTCGTAATTTGGTTCACATGAGCTACTGGTGGGTCTCAATTAACCAGCACGGCAGTCTCATGTCTGAACTTTGCTCCTTTCTGATCGTGCACCCCCCACCGTCCGCCTGCATATCCTCCCTCTCTCCGTCAGGCTCTTATCCACTCCCCTCTCACTGGTTGTTTTCACTTTTCTTGTTTTGTTTTTCCTGCCCAGACGACATCAGAGGCTGCAGGCTGACATGGCTCCCGAGAAGGACAGCAATGGTCTGGACAACTATGCATTTGCAGTGAGTATAACCTTTTATTAAATTATTGATTTAAAGAAGAAATGTTTTCATCCTTTTTTTTTTTTATAACTATTCACAACAATTAAAACTTGTAATACACTATTTTATTGTTTCATCCACTTTGGTTGATTATCACATTCCAGCAATTATAATCATATAAAAATACAGTATTAAATTGTGTGAATGTGAAAAAAAAAGCTTTAAATTGATGACTTAGTGAATTGTCTCTCTTCTCCTCCCCTGAAATGGATAAAACATAGATTTAGATTTTTGTTAAATCTTCATGTAACACATCAGAGAATACTGTAAATGTTACATTAGTTAATAATTGACAGTACACAGATGATCTAGCAGAGAATTGTCATGGATACGTGTTTACATTCCAGCTCCTCCACGCTGAACATCAGCCGGTTCAGTCCGAGACACGTCAGAGGGAACAGTCTTTCTTTGTTGTGGTTTAAGTCCAAATCCTCAATGGTACTTTGAATAATAAACAGAAATAATCATCAGGACTTCAAATCATTAACTTTATGGAAAGAATTTGTTGTTTTCAGACCTGACAGGAAACACGCAATCCTACTATTGAAAATAAGTGAACTCATCTGACCTCTTGTTCACAAACCACCGCTTTAATATCTTCGACGTGATGATAGGAAATCCATGTCTTGTGCAAATCATTAATCTTCTCGTAAGGCTGCTGGTGTGTCATGAGCTCACAGGCATTTGACCCCACTGCTTTACTCTAATGAACAAATGCTTGAACTCTGTAGTAGGTTTTTTCCGGAGGGAGATTTGACCCATTTCCCAAAACAACAGAATTCCACAATACAAAACCCCACATGGCATCATTTCACACGCATGTTTCTGTCTGATCTGAGTGCAGCTTGAAGGACGCTTCTGTGATCCGGCCGACGCCAAAAGTGAAGATGACCTGGATTCCTCCCAGGATGGAGACAAGCTGGCGTACTGTGTGACCGATGCACCTCCGTGGTACTTGTGCATCGTTCTAGGGATCCAGGTATGTCCTTGAGTCACGTCCTGATCAGGAGACATGGATGTGAAGCTGCTTCTGTCGTTATACAACTGAGCAAACATGGCCGCGTCACATGACAGCCTGATGTTTCCTTCACAGTTCATGTGTTTCTGATTGTGACAATTTGCTTCACATGCAGATTCAGTGGCAGCAAGTTTGTTGTCTTTGTTTAGCCGCTCTGACTTCCTGACTTACAGTGTATATGCACATTTTAATGTCCTTTTCTATTTTAAATGCATTTCATAGGGTTTACACGTATTGCCTTTACACAGTAATGTCCATCTTAAAATAACTTAAAGATCACTTTGTGTTATTTAAGCGTCCTTTCATGCAAATCCTCCCCTAAAAGCAAATAAATTTAACTTGTACGTTTTTTCCTTTGTGCATCAGCCGTTAATTAAATGTCTCTCTGGTGATTTCCCCTCTACCAGCATTGCCTGACTGCGTTCGGAGGAATCATCGCCATCCCGTTGATCCTTTCTCAGGGCTTGTGCCTGCAGCATGACGGCCTCACTCAAAGCCACCTCATCAGCACCATCTTCTTCGTGTCTGGAATCTGCACTCTGCTGCAGGTCACCTTCGGCATCAGGTGAGGGAGCAGTTAATGAGTTGCTTGTGGGACGCTGAGATGATGAAGTTGGCAGAATGGTTGCAGTGGGTGGTTTTCTCCGTCTAAGATTAATTCACTTTATTTCGCTGGCTAAGCTTTTTTTTCGTGCCGTGCGGACGCATTAAAGTGGAATTAACGAGAAGAACAATACAAGATTTGCTTCTAAATCTCTTTTGAACAGTTTCGCCTTAAAGATGAACAGGAGAATCATTTTCAGTGTTAGGGGGCACAGCTTTGAATGTAAGGATATGGGGGATTATTAAGAGAGAGCGTTGATTTGGCCACAATGGCTCCAACCGATGACTGTATATAAAGATGGACAACATGGGCACTCTGAAAAAGTGAAGCCCCAGGGGGAGCTGGCTGTAGTATATGTCAAAACCCTCGCCTCCTCCATGTTAGTAGACGGGACAAATCCAAAAAGTCAAAGTGCAAAACACATTAGTTTTTCCCAAAGATAATTAGTGTCATTTTGGTTCTTTCTTATCATGCTTATGTATGTTTTTGCGATTTTCACGACATTACAATTGACAGATGAGACTGATTTGTGATTGGTCGATTGATCAGCAGGACCTTGACTCCACTTCTGATTCTGGTTCCACACGATGTCATTAGCACAAGATGGCTGCTATTGAATCAGGAATATTTGGGCTTTATTTTTTCACAGTGTAAACATGTTGTCCATCTTTATATACTGTTATTGGCCAGTCAGTGTTTTGACTCTACCCTACTTTGGCCCTGCATCTTAATCTCACAGCATAATAACAATATGTAATGCAGAGAAAGTCTTTTGTCAAAAGGCCTAAACGGAAACTCTCCATAAGTCTCACAGAGTGTTAAATATTAAAAACCTACACAGATATTTGCATACAGATCCAGGTACACAGGAGAATTGACATGATCTAGATGTTTTGGAGCCCTGAACCTGCACTGAGTGTGTGCAGACTCGGGCCTGGCTGAATATCGGTGTCACAGCAGGATTAGGGAAAGAATTTCCATCTTATTATGTTTGGAATCTTGTTCTAGCTTAATCCACATTCCACTGCAATAGCACCACTTACTCTTTCTTGTTTCTCTCCAAATAACTGGAGGTCAGCTATAAGAGAAAACTGTTGGTTTGTTTAATGTTCCCAAGAAACTAAAAGAAAACAACACTAATTAATTGTGTCCCTTTGGATAAACTGCACATCTCTTTTAAAAGATAATTTTTAGCTGTGTGTATTTATTAGTTTAACATCCTTTCCACAAAAAATTGCATTGTGTCTGATTGTGAGGGATGGCTGTAACCCATGTCATTGTAATCATTTTAAATCAGGACATTCTGCCTCTGCTACAGTTTGATGTGAATTGATGAAACTTTACCATCTTTACCTCCAGGCTGCCCATCCTTCAAGGTGGCACGTTCACCTTGCTGGCCCCCTCCATGGCCATGCTGTCCATGCCGGAGTGGCAATGCCCTGCTTGGACCCAAAATGCGAGCCTGGTCAACACCACCTCCCCGGAGTTTACCGAAGTGTGGCAGACTCGGATGAGAGCAGTATGTAAAACCCACGATTCATTGTTTCTTAATCGAGATTATCGCTACACCACGACCTGTCTTCACATGTTGTCTGGTGATCTCTCATGGCTGTCCAAATTTGCCTGGAGGATGTTTTTCTGATTTGGGACGTGTGTTCAACAAACCGTATGGACGGGTTCAATCAACACGGGACTTTCACACTGGAAAACTGCTGATCTGTTTCACATTTGTAGCCGATGACTAATTTTAGTTTTATCTGTGACTGTTCTGTGACACTGCTTGTTGATGATGAGGATGACGGCCTCGTCAGCCTGCTGATCCTCCACTTATAGGAGGATCGTAGCCTACAATAGTTAACATGATTACAACCATCTTACGATAGGTCATAGCCTAGGATACCCACGAGTGACCAATGACGTTGTTCAAGCTTGAGAAATTGTTGTCGTACTTTACTTCACGAATAATCAGAAAGATGTTCTCCTTTTCCGTGATTCAGTGTTTGATGAAAGTTCCTTGTGCGACATTAGCAGCTGTGTTGGTCGACTCTGCCGGTTAGTTCACCTGCTAATCTTGCATCAGCATTATTATTAGCAGCATGTTCATTATTGTTGGCATCATCACGTTGGTTTAATCTGCACAGACTTGGTTTCAGAGGTTTTTGGCTTGAATGGGCCATTTCTACCTTTCTCTGCGACTTTCTTTATCATAATAAGACTTTTATAACACGATTTTCTTTCTCCACAATCAACTGATGAGTGGAACAAATTAGAAATTCTCATTGTTCAGACCTTTCGGATGAAAAGAAGCAAACATTGTTCAACAATGTACGCTTACTTCATGCTAACATTTTAACATTAGCCACGCAAACCTAGTGTTGTTGTCGTGGCTGAGGTCATGCTAGTTGATTTCACTGTGTTGGAGTCGGAACTCTGGTCTTTATTTGTCCTACAATAATCTGATCTCGAAAGAAATTGATTCTTTGTCCCTCGGGGAAGATCACGAATTGCTAAGTCCAGAACATACCCCCAACAGTCCTCGTAAATTCAATCATGCTACAGCACATTACACACACTCATGGAAGGTTATTGGAAATCCATTTGGTAGATTATGTGTAATCCTGCCTACAAACCAACCTTCCAAGTTGTAATCAGCTAAATGTTTATGACAAAGTGTGTTTTTTCTAAAATGTTGTCGTCTTTCTTGCGTCTCTCTCCAGCTCCAGGGCTCCATCATGGTGGGCTCGCTGTTCCAGGTGTTTGTGGGTTTCTCCGGCCTCATCGGTCTCTTCATGCGCTTCATCGGGCCTCTCACCATCGCTCCGACCATCTCCCTCATCGGACTGTCTCTGTTCGACTCAGCCGGCATGAGCGCTGGCAACCACTGGGGCATCTCTGCCATGTGAGCAGGGGCGTCGTTAGGCCTGTTTTAGGGGGGCTGAAGCCCCCCCAATAATTATTATTATTTTTTTTTTTCTTGGTTACTTGGCAGAGCTTTCTCGCTCTGCCAAGTAACGTCTCTCATCAAGACAGCAGGATTACAGCCAAGGAGTTTAGCTCATAGTAAATGATGCACGGAGTGAAATTGTAAGTACAGGTAGTTACAGAATGTGGCTATCTGTAGTTGTTAACGATTGTTACCTGCCTAAATTTAGGTTTACTTGAAAGGGAATATTGTAATGAGCTATGTTAACACTAAGCTAGCTAGCTAGCTATTTTGTTAGAAAATGTCTCCAGTGAGCAAGAGTGTGAACGAGCAAATTTGAAATGTAAGAAATAACTATTGACAGCTCTCTATTCTTTGCATTAATATCTATCTCTAGTATTTTAAAACAATAATATCAGTGCCTATTATTCCCTTCTGCTCATAATACAGCAAATATACAACTCAGAAGTTGACACTGGCAGGTCCATTCTCCATCCATTGTGTGTGGTCCCTTTAAGAATTAGGATTTGGGAGTGACGCGGATATGAAAACTAGTATATCCGTCTTTCCTTTACAAGCAGAAAATGATTTCTCTCGATTTAAGAAAAGTTCATATTTGTGTTGTAAAATTTCAAAATGACCCTGAAATTCTGTCTCTTCTGTTATCTTATACTGAATGAATGCAAGTAAAGATACGGAGAAAAATCCCACTCTTTCTGATTGAACCAATCTATGAACTGTCTGAAACAATGGATATCCGCAGCCCCAAATGAGCCCCCAAAAAATTCAGCATCCTTAGGGGCTAAGCCCCCCCTTTCTTTCAATCCTAGAAACGCCCCTGCATGTGAGTAACCCTCACAGAGCTTGTAGTGATTGGGATTGTCGGTGCTCCAGCAGATATAATGCATAGGGATACCAATATAAGTCTGCCATTATAATCTTTATGATAATTTCTGAATTTCTTTTTGAGTAATACAACCTTTTCCAGCTTTAGTCACATTAATAAAGTACTTTATTTTAACTTGTGGAAAAAGGAGTTTGTGCCACTTTAATGCATTTTTCTTAACATAAACATGTTTTATAGGTCATGTTAAGTCTCTCTCCTCCCTTTCCTAGAGTACAGCCAAGTTTTAAAAATACTAAAAAACTACACAAGTATGAAATTTAAATCTCTCTGCACGGCAGAAAATCCTATTAAAACTCCAGAGAACCTGCTCGACCACAGCTTCAGCTACACACGGTGCAGTCCTATAGTAACACTGCACTCTTCTCTCTCTCACACAGGACCACGGGACTGATCATCCTCTTCTCACAGTACCTCCGTCACATACCTGTACCCTTTCCTACATACAGCAAGGATAAGAAGCTGCATACATCCCGTGTCTACGTCTTTCAGATTCTTCCTGTACGTATATCAAACACTCTTTGTTGTTTGCTGGTGATGCATTTAAAGGTTCAGTGTGTACGATTGAGGTGAAAGGGACCTATTGGCAGAAAGTGAATGTAAAATAATCCAACAGATGTTTTCATTCATCATCTAAATTGTACAGATTGTTGTTTTCTTTTGTTTGGAAGGGGAGGGTGAGGTGAGGTGTGTTCAGCTGCAACATGCAACCTCACCACTAGATGTCACTAAATCCTACACACTGAACCTTTAACTTCAAACCTCTCGACAAGATGATGAAAGTCATTTTTTCCCCCCCAACGTGTCCACAGGTTCTACTTGGAATCACTTTATCTTGGCTCATCTGTTATATATTGACGAGCTACAATGTGCTCCCTGCGGATCCGAGCGTGTACGGTCATCTGGCTCGCACGGATCTGAAAGGAGACGTTATGAGCCGAGCTCCCTGGTTGAGTTTTCCATACCCAGGTAAGATATTGCAAAAACTCCTCGACTGACTTTTCAACAGTAAAAGAAGAATAGAATAAAAAGAATAACTTGCTACACTTTGTGATTCTCTGCTCCTTTAGGTCAGTGGGGGGTGCCGACTGTGAGCATGGCAGGAGTGGTTGGCATCCTCGCCGGTGTGATTTCCTCCATGATAGAGTCTGTCGGGGACTACCATGCTTGTGCCAGGCTGTCTGGGGCTCCGCCTCCTCCTAAACACGCCATCAACAGGGGTATCGGTATCGAGGGAATAGGCTGTCTGCTGGCCGGGGCCTGGGGTACAGGAAACGGTACCACCTCGTACAGCGAGAATATTGGAGCTCTTGGTATTACAAAGGTATGTGAACCTCCATGTTGGCTGGAAGAATATTTGTTACCGTCAATATATTGAATAAGAATGAATCTCTGAGGAAAAAAATGGTAATATTGTGTTTATGCAACTAGTTTTAAAAGGTGTTTGTCTTGATTCTGCAGGTTGGCAGTCGCATGGTGATAGTGGCAGGTGGCGTGTTGATGGTGGTCATGGGTGTGTTTGGTAAAGTGAGCGCCGTCTTCACCACTATTCCCTCCCCAGTGATCGGAGGAATGTTCATGGTCATGTTTGGGGTCATCTCTGCGGCAGGAGTGTCTAATCTACAGGTACACACAACAACATCGTCTCCATTAACTAAATATCACGTGACAGTGGCACTCAAACGTTCTTGTTTCTTCCTTTTCCAGTATACGAATATGAATTCATCTCGAAACCTCTTCATCTTCGGCTTCTCCATGTTCTCTGGCCTGGTCATTCCCAACTGGATACTGAAGAACCCCGGAGCCATCGCTACAGGTGCATGAGTAAATTATGTAACGTGATCGGAAAATACACGAGACTGGAATGTCAAATTTGTCTCTATGCATTTTAATAGGGGATTTTGGGCAGGAAGGATTAAAACAAAGAGTCACAAGGATCTCAGAGTGTTGATGGAGAACCGTCAAAGCATATTATATAGGGGAACGAAGGCTGTACTGTAGGCACAGTTTGAGACAGGAAGTAAGACTCAGGAAACTCATTTGCATACGTTTCCCATGAAGATAAAGCAGAAAGAAATTAAGTCCTTGGACAGTCAATAAGAAATAGAGAGGTCACAAAGGTATTAGAAAGGTCAAACAGGTTTCAAGTCACAAACAGTTCAGGTCATAAAAGTCTCATACAGGTATACAAAAATGTACTTTTCAACTACAGTAATCAATATGTTTCCTGAAGCTGTTTCTTGGAGCAGATGTTTAAATGTTTGCATTGTGTCGTGTTCAGGTGTGGTGGAGATGGACCAGGTGCTGCAGGTGCTTCTGACAACCAGCATGTTTGTGGGAGGTTTCTTTGGCTTCATTCTGGACAACACAATACCAGGTACTGAATCTTTACTGTATTCTCATTTTGTAGGTACTCTGCATCCTATCAGCTTTAACGATTGATCGTAAGAGCCAGTAACCACAATTCTGTGACGGACTTTAGAACATAATACTCTTAACTAGAGATCCAGCTGAAATATTTCACAGGGCATAAAACGGGTCACACGTTATTTAAACGTAGATCATTATCTCCCATCAAGTGACTGAGTGTTGAGGTGGCCACGGTTAATTATTTTATGTTGATTTGATTAAAAATAGGGTCAGAGACGTTTCAGATGGGGACAAGGTTTACAAAAGTGAGCAGTGAGTCATCAGATAGGCTTCCTCACTTGATCCTGACACAGCAACACTGGACAAAAAAAAATCCAAGTCCCTATGCTAATCTTCTCAAAGCAACCCGTTAGTGCTTTGGTCTGTTATAATAATAATATTGTAATGTTGCTAAAACGAAGAAGTTAGAGAGACTGACATAAAAAAAAAAAAAAAAAAAAAAAAAAAAAAAAAAAACTGTACTCAGGAAACCTACAGATCCATCAAAATACTTTAATATTATAAACATTACTTATACTGTAATAACACAACATATTTTCTTTGTTTATTTTTTTAGTTTGATCAAACTGAAACTTGACAGTTTTTAATAACTAAGTGAGACGGAAAGTATTTGACTCTGAATTGTGCTGGAGAAAAATTTATTTAGCAGAGAGCGGAAATAATCAAGTAAAGTGCAAGCATCTCATAATTTGACATACTTTTCAAGCGTTCAATTCAAA